>NW_026267596.1:13376-14756 GCF_000697945.3 Frankliniella occidentalis | reverse complement strand
TCTCTTCCCTCCTAGGGACAGGGAATCAGTTGCCAACCTACTAGGCGGACCCTCATCCGTTATAGTTTTGTTTTATATTTTTTACGTCTTCTGTTATTTTAATGCACTTCGCTCAGCTACCCCGTGCATAATGTTAACGCACGGGGCCCTACGTTTAGAGCTCCCCATCCCCATGATGATCCCTGGCTGCGACGCAGCCCCCTGGCGCTGGCGGGGAGCTGCGGTGGTGGTCACTCCGACCTCGCCACGCACCGCCAAGCCACGCCGGGCTTTGTGTCCAGATTAAGATTGAGGTGTGTGCGAGTTAAGCCGGACGGTGTCACTCCCCTGGCTTGATTCATGGCCGTGTGGCTTGTAGTGGCTGAGACCCCACGACGGCCTGGCGGGGCGGCTAGGGGGGTGCGTCTGATGGGGCTTTGCTGCAGCGCCGCGCAGTCCTCGCCCAGACAGGCGGACGACAGCGCACAGCAGTCCCGCAGCGTCCAGCGCCTTTCTCCGCATCCCTTTTCCAAAACGACAACAAAAATCGTCTTTTCCCCCGCCGTTGTGTGGTCCGATCCCGAGGCGCGCGCGCGCGCGTGTCTCCTGCTCCTGTAGCCGCACGAAACTAGGAGACAGCCGTCGGGCCGGTCTGGACCCGGCCCCGCCCCGCCCCGCGGCGTGACAGGTGCAGGACAACACACTAACTGCGACCCAATATGCTGCCGCCCAGCCGCGCGGCCGGTCCCGAAAACCTGTGGGAACATCAAGACATCCCGCAGAAAGGCCGCGCGAACGCCGGGCTGACAAGGGCCGCCGTAGAACACGGCATTGGCATAAAGGCGCAGCGGGACCGGACCGGACCAGACCGGCCGCGACGAACGGCATCGCTGGGGGAAGTCAGTATTCTCATCTTGATAGAGAAGTCGCAGGCGCTGCTCCGGGTCAGTCTGGCGGATAGAGAGTTCCTTTATGAACAGGCCCTTCATCAGCATGCAACCTGACGATGCGGATGCGACCGTCTGGTCCAAGCGGGAGGGGGCGTGGGGAGTTGACAGAGTTACGGGGACCGTTCCGGCTGAAGTAGTGGTGTTGGGCGGTGGTAGCAGATTGGGGCGTGGCGGAGCGTCGCGAGGGGTTTTGGTTCGGCGACGCGTTGGCGCCACAGCGACAGCGACCACGCGCCGCCCCGCCCCGCCCCGCCCAGCGCTGCTGGGGAAACATCAGACACCACTTAGCGTGCGGCGACCACGCCCGCGTTGTTGCGCTCCGTCGCATGATTTACGCCCTGTGTGTGTGTGTGTGTGTGTGTTTAGGCCCCAAAGCAGCGAAAGTGTCCTGTGCGACACGTCGTCGCCGTCATCCCCAGAGTCCTTGTGCATGTGATGGCGCTCCCCCCCC
>NW_026267596.1:10217-12959 GCF_000697945.3 Frankliniella occidentalis | reverse complement strand
CCCCCCCATTCCTCCTCCCCTTTTCCTTTGCTGCGTAAATGAGATGAGCCATTTTCTCTCTGGCTGGACCGACGGCGGCGGGGCGGGGCGGCCGAGTGAGTTTTCTCCCGCCATGGATCACATACCGGCCGACCGGTCGGCGGTCGGTCCTCAAGGCCATTCGGGCCGCTAGTCTACTGAATGGGACCTGCGAGTGGGACTGGCGCTTCATTTGGGGCCCTTATCTCATGCGCGGGACGGGACAGCTCGCGCCTACTTTGGGGAGTTCGCGGCCGCTTTCTTCGGGTGCGCCCCGCTCGTGCCGTGGAGGGAGGCGACCCCCTCGACGCTCGTCAGCACCGCCGCTGCAAAGCCCTTACTGCAAATACGCACCCCACCCCGGCCCTGGCCTTAGCGCCGTTCAGCCGAGCGCGCCAAGCACCCGAGGGGCCTCGAGGTCCCTCTGACCTTTGGGCACGGCGCTCATGTGCACTTGTTCACGTCCGGCGGGGGCGGCAGCGGGGCGGAGGGGCGGCGCCAACGGCGTGCACATGGGCCGCCCTGCGCTCATTCGCGTCCGCCACGAGGAGGAGATGGGGGCCGCCCGCGGGGCTGCCGCGCCACGCCCCAAACCGGCACACTGCATCTTGCACTGCAACAAAGTAACAAAGTGGTCCAGTCGCGCGCCCCCTCCCCGCCCCCCGCGGCCTCAGCTCCGTTCCCCCGCGTTCAATAATCCAGCGCGCTCCCACATTCCCGCGCGATACCACTGCCTTCGTTTCCGACGGTTTCCGACCAGAGCGGGGGCGCGTGGCGGTCGCGTCCCCGCGGTCCTATTCGCGTTTCATTTTGCAAGGCGGGTGTTTCTCAGGGGCTGTGTCTCTCACGCAGGGCCCCTCCTGGCGCAACGGTGGCGGTGGGCCCCGCGCGGGGAGACGGGGGAGGGTCAACCTTACGCTGTCTCCGCGCCCAGACTGATGGATGAAATAATCCGATGCTCGTGAAATGTTCACTTTTCGGCGGCCACGCGATGCAATCGCAAAAAATATGCCGTTATTTCGTGGCATTCGAATAATAGCAATAATAGTGGGGGTGGATGGGTCCTTGCGGAATGAGGGAGAGAGACGCTTGCTCGGTAAAGGCGGTCGCCGACCTGGCGGCGGCGGCGCTCTGTGCTGCAAGCTGCAAGCACTCTGCCGGCTCATAATTATTGTTATTGTAATACGCAAACGGAACGGGAGTGGAAGTAAGTGATGAGCGAAAGGAAAAGTTTTGGCCTCCTCCTCTGATTGTGCGTTTCCTCTCTCGCCTGTTGCAGCGCGGCGGGCCGGGTGCGGGTGGCGGGCGGCTCGAGTCGTTCCAGTCGGAGCACCGCAAGCAGTCCATGGACGGGTGGACGGGCCGGGTGCCGCAGCCGCCGCAGCCTCAGCCACCGGCGCAGCAAGCCCAGCAGCAGCACCAGCAGCACCAGGCTCACCAGCAGCACCATGGCCCCAGCAGCATGCCGCCGCCCATGGTCAACGGCGCCAACGGCCACCACACCAACGGCCACGGCCCCGCCTCGCTGCCCTCGCCGCTGTCCGAGCACGGCGGCCAGGGCGGCGGCGGCCCGGGCTCGGGCGGCCAGGTGCACGACGGCAAGCACTCGCTGCTGCAGTTCGCCATTCACCATTTCCGACAGAGTCCAGAAAAGTGAGTAAACGCTTTCGGTTCGATGTGATAGGGTATTGTTTAATTTCGTTTTAACCGGATCTAGAGGAGAAGTAATGCTTTCCTTATCTGTTTCCTACCCGTGACGCTCACTGGCTGCCTCGTACAAAGTTGTCGGACTCGTCAATAACGAAGGCAGTCGTGGACCTGCTGTTGGATCCGCTAACTTAAACCGTGTCAGCCAATGAGCGTCAGGCAGAAAACATTTCGGAAAGCATTACAGTTCTTCTTCGGATGCGGTTTAAATGAAGTGAAATGTCCTATTGTTGTGTTCGGTTTGCCCTCGCGAATTTCGCGCGGATTGCCGCTCTAACCCACGACCTCCTTTTCATCCCAGGTTCGAGATGCTCAAGACGGCTGACGGCTCCATCAGCGGCTCGCTCGACGTCATCGAGAGCCTCAAGACGAAGAAGAACAAGGGCAAGAGCAAAGGCAACAAGGAGAACGAGTGGACTTGGAAGGAACAGGTGCGCACTTTTAACCGGCCTTTGCCTGTCTGCTTCAGGCCCTCGAAACATGTGTCTTCGTAGTTATCACTCACTTGGATCAAATCAAATACGTACAGCTGGAAGTTATGTCACGATCTGACACTTGTGGGTAGTTTGTTCTTCTCAGACATGTGTCTGATCGTGACCTATCAACTTTCGGTGCCGCTATCGTCGTATTTGACGGATTTTTCATTTCAGCTGCTGAGGCAGTTATCGACTTTTGCCTGACAAACAGAACGACCACTTCGCAGTCTTTTCATTCCACCCTCTGTAACCGACCACCACGATGACTGACGCCTCTCTCTGTCTGCAGGTGGACCTCGTCAAGTTCTCGCCGCGGCCCATCGAGCAGTCACTGCTGCGCCTCGAGACGGAGGAGGTCAGCGAGCTGGCCGTCGAGTGCTTCGTGTGCGTCATGAGGTACATGGGCGACCTGCCGATGACGACCGACGTGACTGAAGTCAAATGCGTCTACACCGTCCTCATGGTACGTATTGTGTAACTCCGTCGACGGCTCCAAGCAGAGCAAAGAAAAGTGGCCATACAGAGCGAGGTGGGGCGGGGC
>NW_026267596.1:5692-10167 GCF_000697945.3 Frankliniella occidentalis | reverse complement strand
GGGCGGGGCGGGGTGCCGCGGTGCTCCACCCATTGTGCGACCCGGGTTGCGCGCCATTTGGGAGCGAATGGGGCGGAATGGGGGCTCTGCCGTATTGTGGCCGTGCATGCGGACTGACAGTCCTCGCGCAGGCACTCCGTGGCCGCGGCGGGGCTGGCGGGGCTGGCGGGGCTGGCACGCCTGGCGGGGCCGCCGAGGCCGAGGGCGGCGGGGCGCCTCGCCACGCTCCAATCGATAGCGGGGGGCATATTTACGTGCAAGATGCGGTACAGGGAGACTGGGCGGGAATGGGGAAGGGGGGGTCATTACAAGCCAAGGTGGGTGGGCAGGAAGCAAGGCGCGGGGAGAGGAGGGGGTAACGACGGCGGGTTTTAGCACTTTGCATATCCCCGCGTTAGGTGCTTCCAGGACAACCACCCCGTTTGTTTGGAGGGTGCGTCGGCCGCCGCGCCGCCGCCGCAGCGGGGCCGGGCGTGCTTCACGGCCGGCATAACCGCCTTAGCCTTATGACGATGACGGGGGGGAGCTTGATGGCGCCCGGGCGCACCCCACCCGCCACACCAGACCGTAAAGCCCGCTCCGCCTCCCGCGCGCCCGTATTGGCTCGGGCCGGACGGGCACCCGTGAAGGAAATAACAAGAAATGGACACGTAGGCCTCGAAATAAAATCCAACCAAGCAGAGCAGGAAGGAAGAGGAAGGCCTTCTCTGACGGGCGGCGGGCGGCGCGCTCTGGGCGGTGCAGGGGAGGTTTTGCAGCCCTCACCCCTTGCGAAAGGCAAACTTTCATCGCTGCCTCGGCCGTTTCGGGTGAGATTGTGGCCACTTTGCGGCCCTCCGCGGCCCGGAGCCAAGATTTCCAATGCCTCAGCCCCCAGCCGCGGGGGCGGCGCGGGCGGTGCGGAGGCGGCAGTTGAGTAGTTATTAGTTGGGCTGGTCGCCGGGGCGGAGCGAGTTGCAAAGGGGCCGGCGGGGCGGCGGGGGCCGGGTTATGCTGCTGGGCTTTACTCCGGGGAGGCATCATCCCTTCTGCATTGTGCTGGCTCTGTGATCTGGATCACCATCAGCGCAGCGAATAAAAGCAGGTCAACGACGGGCGCCGCGCCGCGCTGTGTGGCGGACAGCAGCCGCCTTCTGATCGGTTTCCTCCGCGGTCGCCTCCTCCCCCGCGCCCGTCCTGACCCCGAGCACGCGGTGCGGCGGCCGGGCAGCGCAGCGCAGCGCCTCCAGATCTGTTTCCTCCGGGCCCCTCTCCACCCCCGCCGCGCCGCGCCGCGCAGCGCCAATGCTCCCCGGGGTCTCATTTCAAAGCGACACTTCCCGGTCGTGCCTTCCCGGCCGCGCCGGACATAACCAGGCGAACTGACGAATAAAACGGCCGAAATCAAAGAAAGAAAAACCAATCCGCAGTTAACCTTTCTTATTGCTCTCTCCTTGCAGCACTGCCACAAGCACGAGGCTCTGCGCGACGAGGTGTACTGCCAGCTCATGAAGCAGACCACCAACAACAAGTCGCAGCAGCCCGAGTCGTGCCAGCGCGGCTGGCGGCTCTTCTCCATCGTAGCGGCCTACTTCGCCTGCTCCGACACCCTCAAGCCCTACCTCTTCAAGTACCTAGAGACGGCGGCGTACGACAAGCGACGAGCCTACCACGGTGAGTGGGGATTATAAAATGCGATTTTTTTTTCAGGAACGATTGTTAACAATCAATTGAAAACTTTTCAAAGATAAAAATTGAAAGACTTCTCAATTTTTTTTAAAAAGAACATTCCCCAAATTATTTTTTTTTTGTGAAATTAAAATCTATAACGGCGACCGTGCGAGGCAGGGGGGCCCACTCGGCATCGCGCCTGCGGTGGGGGCGACGCAGCCGAGCGACGCGCGCGCCGAGCGGGTCGGCCTAACGCGACAGGCGCCCTCGTGCCGCTCGGACAGCGCCGCCGTGCAGGCGGAAAAGTCGCCATTTATTTCTTTGGGAAAGACAGTGGCTTGGTCACGGGCGGGGCGGGGAGGCAAGAGAACTTTGACCCAATGGGACACCGCATGTCGCGTTAGGGGATATTTCATTTCCGGTGCCCGCCAGCTTCGCCAGCTGGGAGTGAAGGCGGCGAGGGTAGGGCGCGGGGGGCAAGCTGCTTCAAAAGGACTACTTTCTTCTCCCTTGTCTGCGCCGCTCGCCGGCAGAAAAGTTTGTGCGGCCGGCGGCCTGGGACAGACGGACGGACAGGATGATGGTCTGTCTAGGGCTCCACCCCCCGCCGCTTCCTGCGGAGCTTTTAACTCCCCGCGCTGCCCGCGCCAGCATCCACCGCTTCCTCTCTTTTTCTTCGGTCTCTATTTCCGGCTGACACAAACGCCTCTGCTGAAAAGTTGCGAATAAGTTAGTAAGGAGGAAAAGGGGGAGGTTGTGCGCAGGGTTTTAGCCATGTCATAAGATAAGCTTGAGGGTGCGGTGCGCGCCCGCGAGGTGGGCAGACTCGCCGCACAGGAGTTGTTGCCCACCTCGCGGCGGTCCCGCCCGCCCCACCACCACACCGGCCCTAACCCTCTGTCTCTCTCCCCCAGGCACCGCCATGGTGTGCCTGCAGAACCTGCGCAAGACGTTCAAGTACGGCGGGCGCAAGAACGTGCCGAGCGTCGAGGAGATCACGGCCATCAGCGCGGGCCGCAACTCGAAGCGCCAGATGTACCGGCTGCCCGGCGGCACGGAGCGCGTCGTCAACACGCGCTCCACCACCGTCGTGCAGGACGTCATCGAGGAGATCTGCGGCGTCATCAACGTCACGTCGCCGCAGGAAATGGAGGAGTTCTCGCTCTACTGCATCGTCGAGGGCGACACGTTCACCATGCCGCTGGCGCGCGAGGAGTACATCCTGGACGTGACGACCGAGCTGCACAAGAACGGCCAGATCTTCTACCTCATCTTCTGCCGCTCCGTCTGGCACTTCCCGCTGCGCCTCGACTCGCACCTCTACATCGAGGTGGTGTTCAACCAGATCGCGCCCGACTACCTGGAGGGCCTGCTGCTCGTCATGCCCGGCGAGACGCTGCAACAGGACACCATCGTAAGTAGTTCGCGACTTTATCTTTAGGGCTGTTCAGAAACCACGTGGACTTGCGGGTGGGATTACAAATATTTTGGGGGCCAAAAGGGAACAGAACGGTCATTTGAGTCCATATAGGGACACCGTGATATTTGTACCCCGGGGTAGAAATATCATCGGGTCGATTGGGTCTTTATATGGACTCGAATGAACGTCCTGACCCTTTTGGGACCCCATAATCTGAACACCGTAATGTGTGCATGATTTCTCTGAACAACCCAATGACTTTTGTTCGCCCATGAAAAACAAAACATCTCCCTCCTTGTTACAGTACGAGATTGCCAAGATGGCGGCGCTGCTGCACCGGGCCGCCGACATGGCGCACGTGCCCGCCATGAAGGAGACCAAGTTCCTGCTGCCCAAGCCCGCCCTAACCGTGCGCGACATCAAGCCCACGCAGTGGGTCAACATGGTGCAGAGCAGCTGGGTGGACGTGCAGGGCCTCGAGACCATCCAGGCCAAGGCGCAGGTTCTTGGTGAGTAACCGAGCCCCACCAGGCCCTGAGCCTGAGCCCTGACGAGCCGCCCACGGCTTGGATCACGCTTATGATTTATTGACACCCCCGTCTCCTGTTCACCCTCTCACAGAGATGCTGAGCCGGTGGCCACTGTTCGGCTCCAGCTTCTTCGCCGTGAAGCGCGTGTCTGACCCGAAGGAGCGCGCCGACCACATCCTCGCCCTCAACCGCCACGGCGTCCATTTCATCGACATCGTGACGCACGTGAGTACTCCACCCCCGTGCCGAACTTTGCGCGCCGAAACAGACCCTAATCTCCCCTTTCCTTTCCGCCTGCAGGAAACGCTGCTGCACCATCCCTTCTCCGAGGTGATCTCCACGCGCAAGGTCAAATCGGAGGACGGCACGCTGTTCCTCGACATGAAGTGCGGCAACTTGATGCAGCAGCGCATCACCCGGCTGCAGACGGATCAGGCGCACGAGATCTCCCGCCTCATCCGGCAGTACATCACCCTGCAGCAGCGGGTGCGCACCTGATGGAGCCGGGACCCCGCGCGGAGCAGCGAGACAGTCATGAGCTATTCTGGTCACTGAGTGTAGAAGTCGTGGGAGGACGACGAGAAGGACTCTAATGTACAATACTTATGCGACTGTATTTTTTTTTAAATTTCTTTTCAATGTTGATAGTTGTAATGTTGAGCTTTGCGCCATTTGGGCCATTGATTTTGTAGATAGGAGGGGAAGAACCACATGGAGAAATGAACTTGTAATGAGAAGGTGAAGTGACGAGATTTTGTGTTGTTCATTCTAATAGCACAGAAATAATATGTGATTTTATGATTTGGCCATTAATAAGATTGGCCTGGCCATGATGTATATGATAATTATATTTACCTTTAGTTTTAGATTCTGGT
>NW_026267596.1:0-1323 GCF_000697945.3 Frankliniella occidentalis | reverse complement strand
CACCCCGCCCCGCCACGCCCAGATGTCCAACGCTTATTTACCTTATTGGCCACCCATTGTGCGGGCAGATCGTGTTGAACGGGCCAACTCCCTCCCTGCCCCCTCCCCTCCTCGCCGTAGCGTTTTGCCCCTGCTGCGCTGTGCGGCGCTGTGCGCTTGTGGGGGTGGAGGTGGAGTGGGGCGCCTTCCCAAGGCCCTGGATGCCCTGGCCGAGCCCGGCCCAGTCCAGGCTACCGGACCCGGGCGCCTGCTGATAACCCTTTCCTTTACTCCAGCCACCCCGGCTGACCTAAGCTGCTCCATGCTCCCCAACCCCCTCGGGTCTCTCTAAAGCTCCGGTAGGCTCCGGGCGGCCGGGGTCCAAAATACACCATAAGTTTGGCATGTTGTTGTCTCCCCCTTCTTGTCTACCCTCCTCTCTCTCCGATGATTGACCCCCAATAAGGGAAGGCTTTACAGGGGGATCCTCTTTGCCGCCACTCGCCTCGCTTATCTCACCCAGCTGCTGCTGCTGTGCTGCTGAGCTGCTGCTACTGCTCCCTCTCCCCCAGCTGCCTCCTGAATTTTAAACGAACTACGAGCGCCCAGAGCTGGGAATGGGGATGGAGGAGGAAGAAAGGGCAGAGGAGAGGTGTGAAGGAGAGCGACGGAGAGCACGCAGAGGAGAGGTGTGAAGGAGAGGGCCGGAGAGAGGGCAGAGGAGAGAGGTGTGAAGGTGAAGGAGGGGGACGGAGAGAAGGCAGAGGAGAGGTGTAAAGGAGAGGGACGGAGAGAGGGCAGAGCAGAGAGGTGTGAAGGTGAAGGAGAGGGACGGAGAGAGGGCAGAGGAGAGGGAGGCGGAATGTGGTGCTGGGAATGCGGCCGGGGCGCCGCGCTGGCAATACGTCCGTCCAGCACAAGTCCCCCCTGATTCACTCGGCCTCGCTTAGGGCTGTCTAGTCTGCCGCCTCGTCCCCGCCCTAGCTGTCTCGCCAGCCCGCCTGTGCGCGCCGAGCCCCGCTGCGGCCTCTGTCTGAGCGCAGGTGTCCCTGTCGTAAGATATGGATTATGTCGACCGACGCGACGGCTCGCCGTTCCGCCTCCTGCAGAGCGCAGAGGTGGGGACGGGTGGGGACGGGTGGGGACGGGCGGCACTGGGTTGGAGGGCGGGCGGGGCTGCTCGAGTGCCCTGCTGCTGGAACAGGACCGCGATGGCAGGGCGCCAGCACATCAGCCCGGGCAATCCGTACTTGTAAGGGCACGCCCTGGCAGCAGGGCGGGGTAGGGGGCGCAGAGCGTGACGGAGTCGAGCGGGGTGGGGTAGTAGGCGGAGTGGGTGAGGGG
>NW_026267595.1:129115-132880 GCF_000697945.3 Frankliniella occidentalis | reverse complement strand
TTTCATTTGTTATTTTATATCTTATTTAGTTACGTATTTTCTTTTAACTTGTTCACTGATTGGTAGGATCAGTACATTATTCAGCTTTGATTGTGCTCCTATGCCCCCCTTTGTATCGAGAAAATGTATGTTAATCTGAAGTAATAAAAATCAGTTGTCTGGAAACCATCTTTAATGTACATTGTCTGGCAGACATCAGCTTGTTGGCTAGTACTAAAGATAATCAAGTGTACATATAGTTTGACAGACTAGAATTTGTTGCAAAATGCACATGGACATTTAAATAGAAGAATAATACAGACAGCCAAATTAAAATCATGACTTGGAATAGTTATTTAACTCTTAGCTCACAAATAGTATCGGCAACATAAAATATAACATTAGAGCAATTTAAGATGCAAAGGAAAATGTATCCAAGCAATCTCTCTAGTCTTCTCTTGTCACCTGAGAGTAACACATTACCTCCTTTGTCTTTGACGACGGAGTGGTGGCTGAATAGTTTCGTTCATTAAGCGCCTCACAGTAACTGAAGTTCTAATTAAAAAATGAAGTAAATCTTCATCAGTCACAAAGGGTAGCCGAATAAGATTTGTTGTCAGTTCTTCAATATAATCATCAGTGCTTACAGCAACTGCAGTTCGAGCTCTAGTGGGTTCATGACCTGACAGCAGACTAATGAGGTCATTCTGAGTGCTGGCCTCAAAATCAGCTAGGTGTCCTATAATACATAAAAAGTAGGAATATTCGTGATAAAAGGTAACTATTTTTCAAAGATGAGTGAAGATGCATCAACAAATTTTAACGTACTTATGAAATGGTAAATGTTAGGGTGATGAACTCCTATCCTCCTTTTCATCCGACGATTGTTGCTTTCACTGAAACACAATGTAAATAAGAAAAATAGAATCTTACAAATATCCATGATTTTTTAACCAATTGTTTTTTGTTGCCAGAAATACCTTGCATTGTTTGTGCGAAAGTTGCTCTGACAAACAGATATGGTCTGCCCTCGGTTAGAGTGGTTCAACCACTCCCTTTGCACATAGGCAAGGAATGAGGATATTAGGTAGAAGTAAGGGCCAAGTTGTGATGCTTGAGCAACAATGACATTGAATCCTCTCTGTAGTAAATGACCAGGAAGGAGAGGCAATGTGCAGCACAGGTTTACAAGAAATTTGAGGAATGGAATATTTCTCAAATTGAGAACACCTATGTTAAGGCGTGCATAATCTGACATATCCTGAAAAGCAAACAGTAAATAATGAACAGAAATGACTTAATAGGCAATGAATTCAACATACAGAAGGAATTAATTGTGTCACATTTGCTTTACTAATGCTAATAATAAGAAACACAGAATGGCATAGAGGACACTCACATGTGCACTGTGAAACATACAACCTTGAACATCTTCACCCAACACGATACGGAATGCATTCATCATAGCATCTTCATAATCACAAACGACCGTTGTGGCATTCCAATATTGAAGTTTTGCTCTTAAAAGTAACAAGGCTTCAACATAAGCAGCTTGGGTTTTTCGCTCCATCAGGAACCAAGCCAGTGGAATCACCTGGAAAGTATGTACAAAATTTTATTCAATTTAAAGTACAGGCAAGAAGTTATTAGGTATTGTAATTTTCACTTAATTTGCTTACAGTATGGTCGTTTACGGTAACTATTGCAAAAACCTGATTGAAGAAGGGAATCATAAGTAACTTTATGTAACTACTCAATAATTAGATAATCCTCTTTTTTTTTCAAAATTTTCACCTGATAGCACCCATTAATTGATGGGGTGATATAGAAGGTACCATCAGCAAAGAGGATAGTTGCAAGTCTGAGATGCTGCAGGCCACGTTGAGAAATGAAGAGGGTTACATGTGAACCATCTGTAGCCGTGGCCCCGCCACCAAACAAGTTATCTGCATTATCGTTTGTGGCAGTGAGATGGTGCCACGCTGGGTCATTCAAAATTGTCGTCAACTCGTCCAATGACTGTGGTATGTTGGGAAACACAGCAGCCCTAGTTCTTAGCATAGCTGAGCGTAGTCTATTGTAAGTCAAGGAAGGGGCTACTGCATCTGGAATTCTGTAAATAGAAACATACTCAATTGAAGAGTTTCACTGACAACCCTTAATTTATATTGGTGTTAAATAATGAGCCTATTCCGTTATGTGAGCCTAACATTTTGGAAGGTAGAATCAAAAATAAAAGATATGTGAGAGGGGGAGAAATTAAGATATCAAGGTGCCCTCACAATGAACGTTTCATGACCTGTAGGCCTATTCTGTAAGAGGGGACTCGGTTCCGATCCGAATCGGAATGAGGACGGTTCCGAGTGCCTCAATTCCGAGTGCTCGAGAGGTTCGTATTCACGAAGGCACTTCGGAAAGGGCCGCTCGGAAGCACGATCGGACCAGCGATTCGGAAATCGGCCGTGCATAGCCAAAGCAAGTAACCTCAGCAACAGCCAATCAGAGAAGAGTGACCAAAGTGACCGCTGCCGTGAAAGAAGAGAGGAACGCGCCCGCCCGGCATTCTGGCGCGTTACATGTTACATTGATAAAGTCCTCATCGTTTTGATTGCGTAAGGTAGGTCACGTGATTTTATAGCGCAGGTGCGCAGGGGCGCAGGCTTCGGCAGGTGAGATTGAATCACCGCGGCCGATTCAAAGCGGCCAGTCAACGGCTGCGCCTCTGAGTGCTGTGCTAATGTATCATTATCATGATGAAGTATTTTGGTTAGGTTCCCATTCATAAATGGCTGGAGGTTAATTTCACATAATTCTGAAATTATTTTCAGGATTATTAATTGAAGATGGCTGGAAGAAAGAAGGGAAATGGGAAGGAGCCAAAAAACATTACAACGGACCAGCGAAGGGCGATGGTCCAATTTATCTTAGAACATCCTGGGTGCAACACGGGCAACTTCAACTGCGCCCACAATGAGAAAGCGAAGGTGGAAACTTGGGAGAAATTAACCAGCATCCTCAACGCCATGCCAGGGGCTACTAAAACATGGCAGCTGTGGATGAAGGTGAGAGTTGTGAATTAAATTTTAATACTTCGCATTAGAAACAGCTCAACAGAACTGAATGGTATTGTCTTGTTCCTTAGTGTTACACCGATTGGAAGAGCGAATGTAAATCAAAAAACCAACACAACATCATGGCCAAAGCTGCCACTGGTAATAAAATACCCATGAAAAATATTTCGGATTTAGAGCAAATATGCATAAATCAACTACTTTCAAAAACTGCTGCTGAGGGAAATGCGACGCAGGACCCTGATGATGATATAGTAAGCCTCTGTTATTCATTTTGAATGCACGTTTGACATATAAAGTGGTCGCCAAGTTTAATATTTTGACATTTGTTGGGAACAGGTTTCACAAGAACAATCCGCCATAGAGATTGAAGGTGATGAGGAAGTTGCAGCGGACACGACCCTGAGTTTAATTGATAGTGGGGGGATGGTGTCGATCGAGCTCGAGGATGGTGCTCTACAACCTTCAACCCTCCTTCAACTTGTCACTGCCTCGAAGTCAACAACAACACCTGTGTCAACTGCGAAAAAACCAAACAAGAGGTTGGATTCTGATCTGCGCAAGCAGACTAGGAAGAGGTTTAGGAAGGAGATGGAGTTGGACGAGGACAGGGTTGTCGAGAATGAGCATTTGGTTGCTCATCTTGCTGTTAACAACAAATCAGCTGATGCTCTTGCATCTTTGGCCAATTCGCTAGAGAGGCTCGTGGAATTAC
>NW_026267595.1:126359-129065 GCF_000697945.3 Frankliniella occidentalis | reverse complement strand
GAGACGACCGTCGTAGAGACGACCGTCGCGGAGACGATCGTCGTGGAGACGACCGGCGCCCGAGCCGCGGTGACGAGAGACGCCAGAGCGACCCGCGCTCTCGCGACGGCGAGGAACCATGGTGGAGATCAAAAGAGTGTCACCACTGCAAAAAGCTGGGTCACGTGAAAAAGATGTGTTGGATTCTGCACCCAGAACTCAGGCCCGACAGGAGAGGAAAGGACCAGAGGGCCACCTCCTCCAAGGGCGGTGAGAAGGGTCAGAAGCCCGACTCGAACAAGGGGCAGGCAAAAAACTAGGTGCCGCCACGGGGTCAGCGTCAGCTGAAGGGCCCGTGGCAACGAGCACAGAGGCGGAAATGCTGCCCGTGTCCGTTCCTTCCCCTGTAATCGAACTATTTGTCAATGAGAGGGCCGCCACCGCCCTGGTCGACCACGGAGCAGAAATCTCGGTGGCCTCGCCAAAGCTCATTGACAAGCTGCCTGAACCCTCACAATGGAGCCTAAGGGACATTAATAGAGGCACGCAGAAACTGCTAGGCCCTGTTAAGGTCTGCCTTAGGATAGCGGGAGTAGAATTTTCCGTGATGGCATTCGTGGCGAACATAGACGAGGAGTTTGTGTTGGGTCACAACTTCACCTATCCCCACGGGCTAAGACCAGACCCGGAAAAAAATGAAATAAGTATCCAGAGGGGGTCAGACGGCAAAACTTTCGAAAAACCAGTTACTCTGCCCTACCAACTCAAGGACCGGCCGGCGGTCGCGTCGAGGATCATGGTCTACCAACCGGTGAGAACGTGCTGGGAAATGAGAGCAGAGGCAGGTGAGGTTTTGTGTCTCACGACGGACTCGTTGCGCACACCCTTTCCTTTCCCCTCGGGGGGTCTCACTGCAGCCGCAGCGTACCTGGTACCTGCGCCTGCCGCGCGGGCCGAGATGGGAAAAGACACAGAAGGGCCCCCCACAAAGCGAGTATGCCTCGCAAGAGCGGAGGAGCGCCCTGCGCCCCGTGAAGCTAGCGGGAGAGCGCTGGCGCCGGCGCCTAATGTCTCCGCCCTTCCAGGGCGTGTCACAGGCACGGCCCCGGCGCGACCTGTGTCACCAACCACCAAAGCCAGCGCGGCGCGCCTTGTGGCAGGGCGCCGCGGTAAACACGCGTCACCGGGAAGGTATGTGAGGAAAGACCGGCCGGGTACCTCCACACACACCCCTGGGGACACGACGCAGTCGATTCTCTCCATCCTGGCTGGTGTGATCAGTGCCGCCCAATCGGAGAAGGCTGGTCACGGTCCACCTGTGCCTTCCCACACCCCTCCTGACAGGATCAGTGCCGCCCAATCGAAGAAGGCTGGTCACGGTTCAAGGTCGGGAGTCCTCCCCCCGGGCTCCGCCAGTGCCGCCCAATCAAAGAAGGCTGGTCACGACTAAAGCCCGGGTATCCCTGTTAGTGGATGCGGTTCAGAGAGGGGGGCAGCAGGCCCCACCCCTCGGGCGTCGTCAGTGGGTAGCTGCCCTGAGGCGTTGACATCCCTCCAAAAAAGTGCGTCAGTCGTGCGCGCGCGCAACGAGTTAAAGCCGAGTCGGCCCGAGGGCCACGGCAACCCAAAGAAGGTGCCTCGCGAGGTTACCACAGTCACTGAGAGCAAACCCACCAGGAAGAGGCCTCACAGCGAAACAAGCGAAGGTGTCCATGAAACCTCGTTGAGTCGTGTGGAAATCCTACCCCCCATGCGGTCCCGCCTGCCTGACAGACTACTTGTCGCCCAGGGGGAGTGCGACGTCAGTGCCGTCTCCGTCCAAATTTTGAATACTGGAGAGAAAGCGGCGGTTATCCCAAAGGGCACTGTCGTGGCAGAACTGGTGCTAAAACCCCCAGATGGGCGGGTAAACACAGGAACGGGGGTGTCACAGAAATCCGAGCACCCCCAGCAGGGCAGTTACCCCTACACCCCGTACCTCGTGGAGCTGCCCCCGAGGTCGTCCCTCCCTGCGGACGAGCCGCTGCCGGCCGCCCTGCAGGCGATGGTGGACAGGTGCGAGGGCGTGACGGACGCGGAGCGAGAACAGATAGCTGCTCTAATCCGAGAGTACTCGGACGTGTTCTCACTGGACGGCCGTTACGGTAACTGCGACTGGATCCTGTTCGAGATCAAAACAGGGGATCGCGGGACGGTGCGCCAGGCGGTTAGACCCGTGCCGATTCATCACCGGGATGAGGTGAGGGAAATATTCAAGGGCTATCTTCGGCATGGGATAGTGCGACATTCCACGTCAGAGTGGAATTCGCCGCTGGTAATCGCCCGCAAGAAGGACGGACAAATGCGCGTCTGCGTGGACCTGAGGGGCGTTAACGAGATAACACAGGTGCCCCAGTACCCCCTCCCCAGAGTGGAGTCCATCCTGGAAACACTACAGGGGAAGAGGCTGGCTGGGTGCATAGACCTCATAATGGGTTTCCACGCGCTGCAGATCGACCCGAAGGACCGACACAAGACGGCGTGCTCCGTGCCCGGGGTGGGGCACGTCGAGTTCAACACGCTGCTCTTCGGTGCAAGTGGTGGCCCTGCCCGTTTCCAGCACCTCCTGGAAAAGGTGCTCGAGCCCATTGGACTCACCCCCATGATGGACGACGTGGTGTACGGAGGGGTAGATTTCGCTGAAATAAGGGACGTAATGGAAAAAATCTTCATGCGTTTCCGACAGGC
>NW_026267595.1:124944-126265 GCF_000697945.3 Frankliniella occidentalis | reverse complement strand
AGCTGAGGCGTCGAGACGAACGCTGGTCTGGGCGGGACAGGAAAGGCGTCCTGATCAGCTGATCCGGATGATCAACCCAACAGCTGTACTAAATTCGCAGGCGAATTTCGGCAAAGCGAGGCGGAAACAGACCGCTCAATCTGACGTTCAATCGGCAACATGACAAATGCGGTGCAACGGGCACACACCCTCAGAAGCAGAGCATTTCCACGGGGCAAGAGGCTCCCACCATTCGGTGCAAGGGCGCAGGGAAAACTTGCTGACTCGTGAACCAAAACCCAGTGGGAAAAACCGTTCACGCAAGAAAACCTGGCCAGGAACGTTGCCGCGCACCCGACGCGACACACGCGTCGGGATTCTCAGGCCGCGAGCACAGGCGGGCGGGCACACCGCGCCACCGTGAGGCAGCCCAACAGGGGAGTGCAGGGCGCAGCTCGGGACAGACCCAGCTGGCCAGCTGCAGCGCGGGCACTCGAACATCACGGGCGTCATCTAGCGCGGGGACCTCGGCGTCGGCATGAGCACGGCGGCGGCGGCGCGCAGGGCGCACGCGGCGGGCGGGGCGCGGCCCGGGTAAGCGCGCGCGCGCACCGCTGAAGGTGTACACCGAAGGCCGCGTGTTCGGCCGCCTGCACGCCGACATCGCGGGCCCCTTTCCCCGTTCGCCGGAAGGCTACGAGTACGTACTCGTTTGCGTAGAGGCGCTGACGAGCTTCGCGGAAGCGATCCCGATGAAACGCTGCGACGCCCAGTCGGTCGCACGCGCGCTGGTCGATATCTGGAGCAGGTACGGTGCGTGCAAAGTGTTGCGTACCGACCAGGGCCGAGCGTTCGAGAGCGAGCTCCTCGCTGAGGTCCTCAGGATATTCGGTGTCCAGAGGGTCAGGACGACGGCCATGCGCCCGTGCGCGAACGGCCGAGCAGAGAGGCAGATTAGGTCAATACAGGAGGCACTATCAAAATTTGTTGACCAAAATCAAAGAAATTGGCCGGACTTTATTCCGCCAATCTTGCTCTCGTTTCGCGCCGCCGCACACACTGCGACGAAGTACAGCCCGGCCGAGCGGCTCTACGGCCGGCGCCTCGTGCTGCCGGCAGACTTGTGCACTGGGGCGCGACCAAATGAGACCAGAGAGCAGCTCAACGGGTACCCCTCCGAGCTCAGGCAGGTACTCCGTGACCTGCACCGGCAGGCTGCCGAAAATCTACGGCAGGCAGCCCGGGAAATGAAGGTGCGTTACGATGAGAAGTCTCGCGTAACGCCCTACGAAAATGGCGATAAAGTCTGGCTCTACAACCCGCAACGCAGGAGGGGCGTAAA
>NW_026267595.1:122865-123829 GCF_000697945.3 Frankliniella occidentalis | reverse complement strand
TACACCTAATTTCAAGTGATAACATGAAGCAATTCACTGTTCAAATTGATGGCCCTGAATGCACCCCATACGCAACTGGTAAATTTTTGGTGCAAGTTATAATGCCTCCTGATTATCCAATTCAGCCAGACCGTTGGAGATATCGATCTCAGATTTTGATACTAGGTAGATAAAGGATGTGGCTACAGCGTAAAAAGTGCCCACGAAGAAATCTGTTGTGGCCGAGTCAAGGGGTTCGTTGTAGGCAATACAGGCAATGTCGGAGGCAAACGAATAGGTTCGACATCAAGATTAGTCTTTCAAGCACCCACCTGCCAAATTTGGATTTTTTCGGAGCACGGGTTTTTGAGAAACAATGTGAGAAGTCTACCCGTGCAAGGCGTTGCGAGCGCCGCGCGGAGCCCGCCAGCGCGCTGGACGGCCGGGACTTTAGCCTCCTCATAAGCCCCATCCTGGCCGCGGTACAGGCCGGCGTGCGCCCCACGCTCGAGCAGGCCACTGGCATGAGTGACGTCACGCACGCGCTCTTCCTCCAGTTCCAGTCACTGGAACTGAACGAGGACGGCGTGCTATGCCGCCGCTTCGAGCACGTGACGGGCGCCCCAGAGCTAGAGACCTTGCAGCGCGTGGTGCCGCGGGCCAAGGTGCAGGAGATCTTGGAGCTGTACCACGGCGGCCTCGGCGCCGCCTCGCACCAGGCCACGGCCAAGACGCTCTCTTTGATAAGAAAGCGGTTCTACTGGCCCGGGTACCATGACGATGTTAGGGATCATTGCGAAAACTGTCAGAGGTGCTGCGAACGGCGCGGCCCGGGTAAGCGCGCGCGCGCACCGCTGAAGGTGTACACCGAAGGCCGCGTGTTCGGCCGCCTGCACGCCGACATCGCGGGCCCCTTTCCCCGTTCGCCGGAAGGCTACGAGTACGTACTCGTTTGCGTAGAGGCGCTGACGAGCTTCGCGGAAGC
>NW_026267595.1:121874-122480 GCF_000697945.3 Frankliniella occidentalis | reverse complement strand
GCAGACCACAACCATGAGCGCCCAAATGAAGAGCATAATTGTGAGCCAGTGCCAGCCACCGATCAAGGCCCAGTCATCAGGGGCACCTGGAGGACGGAGGCCACCCCGACCACCCGGGAAGAACCCCCCCAGGGACGGCCAGGGCGTCAGGGCCTGGAGGTGTCACCGATGCGGCAATTTGACAAAACGCCCACCACGCCCGAGCGAACGGCCCCTCTGCTAGGCCTGCTTCCGGCGCCTCGGAAGAGGTTCTGCAGGCCAGGCCGCCCCGATCCGACAGGAACGTCGCCAGGAGAAGCAGCCAACTGCTAAACCAACCAGCGCAGCCGCTACTCCCGCCTTAGCTTTTTTAATGACCTGGGAGCTGGGCACTGACGGCCGCCCAACCTGCGCTCTGACACCCGTGCAGAACCCCGCTGCTCAGGCCCCGACGGGCCCATCTGCCCCACTTGTGCCGGTCGCCGTCGCTGCCGCACCAGCAGCTGCCGCCGCAGAACCACCAGCAGTTCCTCAGGTACAAGTACCCCAGCAAGCGACTCACAAACCGCGTTGTGCCAACTGCCAACGCCGAGGCCACCGTCGGGCAGAATGTCAAAACCCGACCAA
>NW_026267595.1:115914-121824 GCF_000697945.3 Frankliniella occidentalis | reverse complement strand
CTACGCCTGCTTCCGGCGCCTCGGAAGAGGTTCTGCAGGCCAGGCCGCCCCGATCCGGCAGGAACGCCGCCAGGAGAAGCAGCCAACTGCTAAACCAACCAGCGCAGCCGCTACTCCCGCCTCAGCTTTTTTAATGACCTGGGAGCTGGGCACTGACGGCCGCCCAACCTGCGCTCTGGCACCCGTGCAGAACCCCGCTGCTCAGGCCCCGACGGGCCCATCTGCCCCACTTGTGCCGGTCGCCGTCGCAGCCGCACCAGCAGCTGCCGCCGCAGAACCACCAGCAGTTCCCCAGGTACAAGTACCCCAGCAAGCGACTCACAAACCGCGTTGTGCCAACTGCCAACGCCGAGGCCACCGTCGGGCAGAATGTCAAAACCCGACCAAGGTGAGGCCAGCCCGCCAGGCTGCTGCCGAACTTGCCGTCACAGAGGCAGTCACTGCAGCCCCTGCAGTCTCTGCAGCCCCTGCAGCCCCTGCAGCCGCTCCAACCCCTGCAGTCTCTGCAGCCCCTGCAGCCTCTGCTCAACTTGCGCCCGCTGACCATCTGCCTGCTGCAAACCAGGAACAGGCCAACAGGCCCACGGAAGTGGCTACCATAGAGCCTTCCGCCGATGCTTCAGAGACTGGGGAAATGGCCATTGATGATGAAGCAGGAGCAGCAAGAACAGGATACCCCTGGCCAAATGCCCTACAATTGATGGAGATTATCCGAAAGATGGCTGGCCAGATCGAGATGCAGGATGGAATAATCCAGGAGCTAAGGCGGGATTTGCTTGAGTGTCAGGGGCAAAAAACACCCCTACCCAGGATGTCAACAGCGGCAGAGCGTTTGGCTCAGAAAGATAGAGAGTGTGGAGACCCTCCAATGAAAGGACTTGAAATTGACATTGACATTGAAACCCCGTCCCCAGTGAATCAAGAGGCCCAGTTTGACGGAAGCAGAGCAGCAGCCCTGCCGCCTCCTGAGACTGAGACTCTCTATGACTCCTTTGAAGACCTGCTTCTTCAAGAACCAAGGATGTCTGGCACAAACGAGGAAGGTTTTGTAGTGATCAAAAGTGGTGACCACTCAGATATTTCTGATGCTGAAAACTAAAATTGTGGTTGTCATGTGACTTGTGATCCTAACCCTTGTATTATTGTATTGCCTTACTTGGTTTTAGAAAAGATTCATTTTTATTTTCTATTTCTTTTTCATAAGAGAGCTGATCTCCTATTTTCTTATTCATTTTCGCTGTTTCTTTTAGTTTGTTTGTTTATAAGTAACTGTCTCTAACTTTGACTTTAACTCGAGACCTCAATCATTCAAACTGTTTGTTTATAACTAATTATGACTCTAACTTTCACTCTAACTCGAGAACTCAATCGTTCAATCATTACTGTGTTAATTAATAATGAACCAGAGTTCGATAACTTAGTGCCTTGTTTACACCAAGTTGTGTTTTTCTTTAAATAAAAGAATACAAACTCTTGACCTTTCTTAAAAAATTCATTCAAAATGCAAATTCAAATTGGAGGGAGAGAGAGAGTGGTGTGAAAAGGAGAGAAAACACATTCAGACTCTGAATAATTATTTTTATTATTTAACTAAACATGCACTCAGATTCTGGGCTCAGGGCAAAACACTTGCTTCTCTTGGCACAACTGTGTCGAATTTCAAAAAAGAAGATCCCTTTTCTTTTTACATGGTCATGATCATGAACTTGTCACTGGCGGTAACACTGACCAAAGGGAAAGAGTAAAGCAAACCACTCATAGTGAGCAGTCACCGGTTGTGAAAAGCTAATGAGTAAATTTGCACGAGCTAACTGAGCCAGTCCATGGGACCAAGCTAAAGTTAACCACCACGAGACCAATTAATCAAGAGAGCGAGGGAACAGCTGGAGATGAGAGCAGTTACGGGGCTGGATCAATGGCAACCCACCAGCAACTCCGCCATGAAAGTGGCCAAAAGTTAAGTAGCGGCAATTCGGGACTGATTCTTGTTATGGCCTAAACTAATTAACCATGACTTAGAGCATTAAAAAGGGAAACTTAATCAATTAAAATTTCAAGTGGGATAGAAATCTCTGTTCCTTGGGAATGTTTTCAACACTCACGGGAGGTTAAAGGGGACAAACTTGTTGGGTCAAAAGTTACTGCGGAAATGGAAATTTGTTTCAGCTTCACTCTCCCCGCACTGCTAGCACTGCCAGCACCCCGGAGTCTACAAGTCAGCAACCTGGAAGCCCGTCACCTCCCTCAACCAGACCTCGAGAACGCAGACTCAGCTGGTCCAGGAAGGAGTACCACGAGACCGTCCAAGATGGAGACCACGACCCAGCATGAAGATCACTTTAGTCACTTTGAGGCACTCAGTAGGGCATGGTTTGCGACAAATGCAGTATTGCTGAACGAGAGTAAGGCGGGCCAGGTGACTGACGGCCTAACTACAGCAAGCCCCTGCCCGTCCATAACCTTAAGCCCTGGTTCCGACGTTGGTTTTAGTGGGGTTTTCCCAACGTCCCAGACGCTCCGAAGGAGGGGAACCACTCTCGCTCACCCCACCCTTCGTTTTGCATCCCCTATGCGAAAGCTCTTTCAGAGAGGGGAGGGTAGTGTTGTGAAGTGAGCTTTGTTTGTAATCGACAATCGTTGCAAACACTGAGTACTACAGCAGACGACTCTGTCGTCTGCTCGTGCGCCGCCCCCCACCACGCAGAGCTCACGGCACGGCCTGCGTGAGCGCGACCGCCTCCGTGAGGTGCCGCGCCCTAGCGGCGGGCACCCGCACCACGCTACCCCCTCCACCGCCAGGACCCTGGCGGCAGGCTCGAGCGGGCGCGGCGCGGCCCGCTCAGCGCCCGGACCGGCACTTCTGTTTGGGACGAGCTTGGAGTTGGACGTGCTCGCTCTCAGACTCTCACCGTGCTACCGTGCACTGTTACTACCGCGCCGCGCTACCGTGACTAACCATGTACAAAGGACCAATAAAAATACTTGTGCCGAAACTCAGCCTTTCCTTTAACCACACCTGCCTCCTAGTGCAACCGCGAGCCCCTGGCCCGGTTCACAACAATATTGTTCGACCCCTTGCAAGTCCATGGCTGTTGTGAGAATAAGTTGTGTCTTTAATAATCGTTTTGACAAGTCCTATTGAAAGATTAGGTGACTTCCAATTATTCTACGAGTAAACGTCATTCCATTTTGTGAAAACAACAAAATTGAAAATGTGTTTGTGATGTCCTCTGTGTGAACTCTGGTTGCCGTTGCTGCCTTTCAAGGTATCGCGGGATTCAAAAAGTGGCGCTCTTATGGTGCTTTTTGGCGATTGGACAGTTTGTGACTGGGTGACTGGAAGTGACTGGAAACGACTGGTTTTGATTGGTTTTGACTGGTAAGCGACTAGATGCGATTGGATGCGACTGGAAAGAGGACTGGGTGACTGGAAAATGCTTGGGTGACTGGATTGTGACTGGATTTTGACTGGACCTGGATCTGTACACCGATTGGTTGAAGTTACGTCAACCTTGGTAAAATCGAAAAACGACCCTGAAGAGTCAGAAAGCCACC
Source organism: Frankliniella occidentalis (assembly GCF_000697945.3). Classification (NCBI taxonomy): domain Eukaryota; kingdom Metazoa; phylum Arthropoda; class Insecta; order Thysanoptera; family Thripidae; genus Frankliniella; species Frankliniella occidentalis. Next base: position 118,269 of record NW_026267595.1, on the reverse strand, counting down.
GCAGAGCAATATAATTATGAAATTCGCAATCTACGTTAAAAACTGAATCTGACAATGTAACGTTCGTTACTGTAGCACCTAGTACGCAGATTTGCTAAGCTTTGAATACTCTCTCATTTTTCAAAATATGGAGATTTGTGAGAGGTAGCAAATCTGGGTACTAGGTGCTACAGTAACGAACGCTACATTGCCAGTTTCAGTTTTTAACGTAGATTACGAATTTCATAATTATATTGATTGCTCTTCGATGACTTTCTGACTCTTCAGGGTCGTTTTTCGATTTAACCGAGGGGGAAATCACTTGCGAAATAGTTCGTACACCTTCCCCCGAAATAGTCCGAAATAAAGGCGAAATAGAGCGAAATAAAGACGAAATAGACGCGAAATAGTCGGTGAAATAGTCGCGAAATACCCCTGAAATACTCCGAAATAGCGCGAAATAGCCTGAAATAATCCGAAATAAGCGAAAAATATACGAAATGGCAGGAGGAATAACCAAAATGGCAGGAGAAATACCACGAAATAGTCCGTACGCTAGGAACCCTAGTGATTTCCCCCTCGGATTTTACACACAAAAGCCCATAAGAAACCCATGGTAAAATGCAAAGGCGTTGAGCGAGTGGTTCCCGGGGTCCGATCGGGACGAACGGGGTGGTTTTGGAATACCCAGAGCATGGGTCATCTCGATCTTTAATATCTCACCGCCGGTCTGATAATTTTTTTGCCGTGGGCCACCCTAACGCACCCGGTGTAGCGCGGCGGCGTGGCAGACTGATTCGCTGGCTGGAGCTGGCTGGACCAGCGCTACCAGCCATCGCGTACGTCACGAAGTGCAGCTCGGAAGCTGTCGCCAGCCGACAGGCCTCAGTCCTTGACTGTCATCGATTGTGTTCGCCTTTTCGTGGTTATCATCGAGTTAGTCTTCTCGTCGGGGAAATCGGCAATGAGGAAATCGTGGCAGAAAGAATCGATCGGTGGTTCCGGACCGGCGAAGAAGGCTCGGAAGAAGGCCAAGGTGAAAGTCAATGCGCCGGCTCTAGTAGCTGCCGTCAAATGTCGGCCACATCTCTGGCCATTGTACAGTAGGACTTCGTGCATGAAGCTTCAAGAATACTTTTTCATCATCCCTGAACTTATTACTAGAACCAGCAGCAACTGTAGCTGGTAACAGTTGAGTCAACAAGGTACGAGGCTGAAAAGATAATAACATTTCATTGGGGGTTTTACCAGTAACAGTGTTGGGGTGTTTCGGAAGGTAAACAGAAACTTGTGAACAATGACTGGCAACTGTACTACAGAGGTATTACTTGTTCACAACAATTTTCCTAAGGCCCTTTTGGCAATAGCAACATTGCGCTCAGCAATACCATTGCTGGCGGGGTGATACACAGGGGAATGAAGAATTGTGATGTTAAAGGAAGTACAGAACTGGGCGTATTCATTACTATCGAAGGGAGGACCATTATCGCTAACAATTGTAGCAGGTAACCCAAAGACAGAAAATATTGATAGCAAATCCTTAGTAACATCTGAAGCTGTTGTTCTATCCATAACAGATGCATGAAGCCATTTAGAGTGAGCACCTACTAATAGAAAAAACATACAAGTTTGGAATTGAAAAAAATCCACATGAACCCTTTCGCAAGGCCTCTTAGCTCCTGGCCAGGGCAAAAATTCCTTGACGACAGGCAAATTGATTGCAGCACAAGCAGTGCAACAACGAACAAGAGTCTCAATGTCATTATTGAGAGAAGGCCAATGTACTAGTGACCTAGCTAAGGCTTTAGGGGAGTGGCACGAAACTTCAAATGAAATTTCTTCCAAAAGAAAATTGGAAGTAAAAAAACTTTAACGCAATTTTCTTCCACACTTTTTGGAAGTGAATTTACTCCAACGAAAAGTTCTTCCAAAGTGTGGAACAAAATTGCGTTGAAGTTTTTTTACTTCCAATTGTTTTAGGAAGAAAAATGCAGGAAGGCCTGTTGGGGCGAAATTTCTTCCACGGCTTTGGAGGTAAAATGCAAAATGGTCTCGGGAAGTAAAATCTCGTCCACAATTGTGGATGAAGAATTACTTCCACACGTGTTGTCTACCAAACACCTATGATCATGACTAATTCAGGTGGTGGTAGGCCCTGGGGCACTACTGTCATGGAGTCCGTAAGACTCCATGCCATCGGTGGTTCTCATCGGAGTACACACACCCTCCCTTCTCCTTGCACTCTGATTATTGTGTGCGGGGGAGAGGGGTGCTAGAGGGGGGGGTACTACTGTCATGGAGTCCATATGACTCCATGCCATCGGTGGTTCTCCTCATCGGAGTATACACACCCTCCCCTCTCCTTGCACTCTGATT
>NW_026267595.1:106109-115804 GCF_000697945.3 Frankliniella occidentalis | reverse complement strand
CGATGTCCATCGGTGCGACCATTAGTACGACCGTCAGTTGTCGTTTCGTACCTGCGCTCAGCGCCTGCGAGGTAGGCAACAAATTGCCAGCAGTGCATGCGTGTACTGCAGGGTGGCCTACACTGAGTCTCGCAGGCGCCAAGCTCCCGAAAAATGTGCCCAATGAATTTGAAAAAAAAGGACGTGCTTTCTGGATGACCCGGGCGTCATTTCGGGGCAATTTCTTCTGGTGTAACCCCCGTGGGTACATGGGTTATGAGGGGAAAACTGCCACCGTATTTAAGACGGCACCACTCAAACCCCTAAGTTATTATCGTTTGGCGAACGTTAAGCGACAGTTGTATCGTAGTCAGTATTTCACGCATTCACGTCATCTCACTGTATTGACCTTGTGTGCCTTTGTTTTTGTTTGCATGTGAGTGCCGTTACGTCGTTGGAGGAGTGTGTGCTGTACCTCTGCCTCTGATGCACTTGCCTGCCTGCCTTTGCTGCACTTCCCCACCCGATGTCAACTTCCGCAGCTTATGCCGTGTACTGTCTCGATAGCGCCTGAAGCATCTTGTCGCCGTTTCTTGCTATGCACGCGTCTTGGTCTTTCCTTCTCTGATGTGCACTCTATTTGAAATACAGGCTTGCTTTTTCATTAACTCTACCAATAAGATATTGTTTTTTTTTTCTTCTTAATTACCCCTTTACCCAAGCTGCTGGACGGAGTGCAGAGCTGAGCATTCAGGTAAGTCCAGCAGGAAGATACAGTGTGCTTATCAAGCGCTGCCCCTGGTTTAAGGTGGGGAGGGGAAGGGAGATAGATACTTCTATTGCACATATTTTTGTTTTATGATGCAGGTCTTTTGCATAGTGGGAGTGCGCCAAAACAGAATAATTCCTCTCATGTGGGCCTTGATGGAGTCAAGGACAACCGAAGCTTACATTGCAGTACTAAGGTTGCTTCAACATCACCTTGGACCTAACAACCACCTTAGGCGATTAATCATGGATTTTGAGCCAGCTGGAATGCTGTGGAGACTGTTTTCAACTGTCGCATCCAAGGCTGTATTTGACATGCAATTCGAGTAAGTCTTGAACCTACTTCAGTTATCATTATTTCAATAATAGATTTAACAGCACTGTCCCTCCAATGGCAATGAAAGTACTACCTTTTGTGGCAATGACCATGCAATGGCAATAAGACAAAAGTAAGACCTTTCCAGTGGCAATGATGGTCCATTGCCAGCCCAAAGGCAATATTCATTGCCAATTTTGGCAATGAGTGGATGTCAGTTTGTGAACTTTCTCTAAGTTATTGGCTATTCAGTCATTGCCATATTGTGGCGTTGAGCGTTCATTGCCAAAGTGTCGGCAGTGAAGGTTCACTGCCAATATGTCGGCAGTGACGGTTCACTGCCAAACAGTCGGCTATGATCGTTCAATACCAAAAGGTCGGTAATAATTTAATGCCAAAATGAGGCAAACAATGAAAAAAAGAATTAATTTTAAGTTACTTTCAGAACATTGCCAGTGGATTCCTTTCATACGTAGCTGACAGGGGACTCATGGAACCTGTCAGAAGAATAATTCGAATGACCATGGCTCTTCCTCTGCTACCACAACATCTCATGCGCAGAGGTCTCATCATAATCGCCCAAGAAGCCATGGAAGAGGGAAACTTCATTTATGCTATGGTGCGTCCATATTTACAAGACATTTACAGACTATGGATAAGATCTGATAGAAGAGTTAGTCGGCTATGTTTATTTGGTTCCTCACAGAAGACAAATAATGCTTGTGAGTCGGGGGCAACCCGACATGTCCACGGTAAATACGTCCACAACAGTTTGGACGTAAATGAAGCGCTTTGCAAAAATATGTCCAATGATTTGGACGTAAATTAATGCCTGCGATTGTTACGTCCACAGTGTGGATGTACTTACGATCCGTGTAAGGCTGGCGAAAATAACTCCACAAAATCTGGCGCTTATTGTCGCCTCTGTGATTTACACATCTTCAGGCATGACAAAAGGAACCACAGAGTAAACGCATGCCTGTATGTCTGTTTCTCCTCTGCATTGATAAACTAAGTTATCAACTGTTCAACACTTTTGAAGTGTGCAACAGAGTTGTTCTGCTCTTGCAAGTGTAGCGCGCGACATGAGCGGCAATATGCACTGAGCCCAAACCGGGAATGGACCCCACGGTAACTCTATGAATGTCTTATGACTTTATCAAAGGTGGGAATGTCCTACGCTTAGAGCGTAGTCCTAGAGTTCCAGCCTAGTCCTAGAGTAGGACCAGCTTGATCTACACTCGGATGTGTAGGACTTACCCTCCACTCTTGCAGCTAGATTGTCCGACCTATTTTTCTCCGACCTGGCGATTTTTCCAAAATCCCCAAAAGTGCTGTCCGACCTAGGTTTTGTCCGACCTAATTTTTTCCGACCTCATCGATATGCTGAAATTTTGGAAAATGTGGCTCCTGCAGTTATACTTTACCGCACGTTTGGTTTTCCTACCCCAGGGGGCGCCTAACGGGCATTGCAGGTAGGCAACACGCACGCCTGCGTGCGGTACAGCATAACCACGACGACTGGCGGTTCGCCTACCCCAGGTGGCCTTACGGGCAGTGCGGCAGTGTAGCACTAAGCTTTAGACGTGAAGTATAACTGCAGGAGCCACATTTTCCAAAATTTCAGCATATCGATGAGGTCGGAAAAAATTAGGTCGGACAAAACCTAGGTCGGACAGCACTTTTGGGGATTTTGGAAACACCCGTATTTTCAGAGTGATCACTCTCGAACAGAACGTCATACGTGTGGATATAAATGAGAAAAGACAAATGAAAACAGATTTTGTGGAGCTATTTTCACCAGTCCCACACGGCTCGTAAGTACATCCACACTGAGGACGTAACAAACGCATCTGTTAATTTACGTCCAAATCATTGGATGTAAACCTGTGGACGTGATTTCACTTCGCGCACACTCTGTGGACGGATTTACTGTGGACGTGTCGGTCCCGCCAAGTCCTACACATCCGATTGTAGATCAAGCTAGTCCTACTCAGAACTGTAGGACTACGCTCTAAGCGTAGGACATTCCCACCCTTGATAAAGTCATAGAATTACCGTGGGGTACATTCCCGGTTTGGGCTCGGTGCATATTGCCGCTCATGTAGCGCGCTACAAGAGCAGAACAACTCTGTTGCACACTTCAAAAGTGTTGAACAGTTGGTAACTTAGTTTATCAATGCAGAGGAGAAACAGAGATACAGCCATGCGTTTACTCTTTGGTTCCTTTTGTCATTCCTGAGGATGTGTAAATCACAGAGGCGACAATAAGCGCCAGATTATGTGGAGTTATTTTTGCCAGCCTTACATGGATCGTAAGTACATCCACAATGTGGACGTAACAATCGCAGGCGTTAATTTACGTCCAAATCATTGGACATATTTTTGCAAAGCGCTTCATTTACGTCCAAACTGTTGTGGACGTATTTACCGTGGACATGTCGGGTTGCCCCCATTTTTTTGTTTTAAGATATTCTTGGATACATGAATGATCGTTTTCTAGTTGGCAGTTTATGGAAATTATGTAGCTCCATTCTATGCCCTAACACCTGCTTCTTAAATTGACATGTTCTGTAGGGTGGAGTGAAAATCTGGGATCACAAAAGTGGCCGTGAAAAAAAGAACTTCAAGATACTCTAAGATAAGCTGCAATATCCGTTTTTTTCCGAACGGCAACCCTTCTAGCCTCGGGAAGGGCCTAAAGTTGGGTCTTGAGGCCAAAAACGACCCTTTTTGACCCCTAGAGGACCCCCTTAGACTTTTCCGGGAAACGGCTATCTCCCTTTTGGTGCGGAATATATCTGGGAACACACACCAGAAGTCGCTACGCTGTGCGACAAGGTCCTACGCTAAAAAAAATGGACATTTCTGTTCAAAAATGGCTGATTTTGACCCAAAATCGCGTTTTTGGGCCATATTTTCCAAACTGTTTGTCCCACAAGAATTTCATGATAATGAAAGCGTCTCGTCTCGGCGAGATGCATCCGGTCTCGCGGGAGTTTTTTTTTGTGTGGACTGGATCGACCGGAAATGCCCATAGTTTCTCCTGATACACTGATGTCTGAGACAAAAGCGCCCTATGAAGGCGTCTTGTCAAGCCCAGGTACACACTAGGATGTCTTTTGGACACCGGGAATGCCACGCAGCATCCGGTTAGGGCCGAATAAAACTCAGGTATGACTAAATTAAAAGTCAGTATACTAAAACAAAGCAAGGCATAAATTTGTATATATATTTATTTAATAACTGAAAAAAAACAAAAAAACAATACATAAATCTGCTAAAAGATTTATCTTCTGAGCGGTGGCTGCTGGGTGTTGTTTTCCTGAAACAGACAAGAAAACATCTCAAACGTTTAAGTTTTTTTAAAACAAAAGAAAATCTTTCTTTGTGTCTAGTTTAGGAAGTAATTTTCTGCTTTCTAAACGAGACTGTATAAACCCTTCCCTTGCAAGTTCACCACAAACGGCCGCTGAAGCTTCTGTGACGACCTTCACTCCTCTCTCGACGGCCTGTGTGTGACATGGAAGGTTGTAGAAGGAGGGTTGTACCTTGGAAATGGCTATCTGTCTAATATCTTCATCTGTGGCAAGGCGTAAAACCGGAGGCTCCGTTGGCTTTTCCGGCCATGAAATCATATTAGTATATGATGTAGCTGAATATTGGATTTTGGGCACACGGAACTTACGTTGCTCTCCTGAAAATAAAATGCACAATTAAATAATTGTTCAAAAACATTAGAGGCTGAAGGGAAGCTGAGTATTTCCAATACAATACCTGCAGTTTTGTCCACATTCCGCCTTCCCTCCGTTATGATTGACACCGCCGCCAGTCGAGTTTCTTCCTTTTCATCAAATAACATCCCTAGAAGCACGTTCTCATGGTGGGCAAAGAATGCGTTGGTCTGGATGACTTTGTTTATGACTTCAATATATGGCTGAGGCAGATACCTGTAAAAAGAAAGAAGTACGTTAGTATAAGTCCCGCAGAAATTGTTGCCATAGTGTTCTTTTGATTTTAAATAATACAAACCTTGTTCGCTCAATCGCTTTGAAAAAGTGACGTGCTCCGTCGGTACAAGAAGGCCTCTGCTTGACATCGAACCACTGTGGAACGTAGACTCTCATAACAAATGTCACCAGTGTCACTAACGCCTCTGTCGGGGCTTCTGTCGCCACGTAACACCGCATTAAGCGACAAGCAAGAGTAAGCCATCTTGCGTGGTTCAAGGGCCCGGGCTTTAAATCTGCGACCTCAGGAGGAACAGTACCGCTAGCTACCGCATGTGACATTTTCAGTAAGTACGTCTGGTCGGTGCTCAGGTCCGGAACACTGTAAAAATAATTAAACAATATTAGTTTAAAATTAAGTTCTAGGTCGATATAGAATATTAACGGATTTCAGTTTACCTTAGAGAGGGAAGTTCCACGGGAATAGCAGCAAAGTTTACGACGGGCAAAAGGTGGCAATCAGGTAACTGTCGACCGATGGGACCTTTGTAAGCCCGTGGACCATTGGTTGGGCCGTCAACAGATTCCATCATATGTTTCATTAGCAACTCGTTAAAATGAAGCAGACATACAAACCATTGCAGCGGCCGTTTTAATGTTACCTCAAGTAGGCGAATTACTCCTCCCCTGTGCCCGGTATTAACCGCCGTTCCGTCACATCCAATGCTGGATGTTTTTTCCAAACTTATATCTTTTGTTCTGAGATGACCCAATATGCTGTTTGATATCGAAGTGGAATGGCCTATATAAAAACGACAGACAGAAAAATATGTTAGAAGAGTCAATTGTAGTAAAAGGAATGAAAATTGCGTTAAGCTAAAAGGTTGTAAAATAAATCCATACTAACCGGAAGTAGGTGTTGAGTGACCAATAAACTTTGAGCCTGGTTCAGCAATTAGACATATATGTTCTTCTTTAACAGTTTTTCGTCGCCATCCATTCTCCGTTTTTTCAAACTTCATGGTCAAATCTTTTCGACCATCGAAGTATAGAGACTCCGGCTCTGAAACTCTGTTTTGCTCGAGCAATGTATTTCGCGCTCTGTCTCGTTCACGGCGGATCTTGCTTCTGTCAATGATATTATTAGTATCGTGCTCTTGAACAAGTCCGACATCGAGGAGCAGGGCAGAAGCTAAAGCAGCGGCGGCGCGGTCGCTGACACCGAACCTGGAGACATAAGATAATAATTATATTTCAACATTTACAAATATACTAAAAAAAGTGTTTTAATGTCAGATTTTAAAATAGTACCTGTCGCAAACTGTGGCGAAATGGAATAGGTCGAGACGATTTTGCTCCGCTTCAATATTCCCTGGCAATACAAATGTTGGATCTTCTTTGGCATTATCGGTGTTGTCTGCGTCATTCAAACCAACAGCATCATGGTTCGAGTTGTCCACAAGTATCTCTGGAAAAAAAAAACAAAAAACATACTAGTATTAATAAGTAATCAAATCTGCTAGAAGTTAAAACAATATCAGAACCAAATTTTATCACCTGTATCTGTAGCAACAGACGCTGTCTTGAAGTGCCGCGGAGTATATCGTTTACAGTCACATTTTGGTTTCTTGCATTTGCAGACCTGAATATCAAAAAGAGCGTTACAGCTTTCTAAAAATAAATCCCGCTTATCTTCGTAGCTTTTTTGATTTTTGGGTTTGATTCTGTGTAGTCTCACGATTTCTAGATACTCGCTTATGTATTTATCCAATATTCTAGTCATTTGTCTTTCACTAAGAAGTTCAATTCCAGGTTGAATTTGATTCCAAATAGAAATTACCTTAGGTAACACCAATTTGATAAGATCGTTTCGTTTCGGTTCAAACTTGTTCTTGGATTTTGCAGCATTATGAACAAAAAGGTAGCATCGCAATACTTGTCCTTTGGTAGGTGTGTCACTGTCAGGTAGAAGATCTTCTGGCCAGCCCAAAATTGGGCACAGAGATTTGCATCCCGCACGGGATGTTGACGCAGACATTGTATCAAATCAGAATAACTTATCGACTAATGTAGACCGTGCGGTCAGAAAAAAAAAAAAAGAATCTCGGGTACACTCGCCCCTGTGACAAACTTTCTGTCGTGAATGAATTAAACTAAAAATTAAGTAAAATGAAAAAGACTGTGATGGCTTTTAAAAAAGCCTTTTAAATGAATGGATAGTTCTGAGAAGAACTGTTTTAGAAGCGCGGAAGACGCTTTTTCTCAAAGAGAAATTCTCGGCACAATATTAAGCAGAGGACAGAGTAGAAACTCAATGGCACACAATATTCACACGTTCGCACGTATTCACGGGATAATCAACACCAGCGGGGATTATAACAACATTATATAGCTTTTTCAAAACAGAAGGGCATGCCAAGGTGACCTCAACTCGTACCATAAACGATAGCATTGTAAGTCTGAAACATAAATAAGGCATTATTTTTAAACATAAAATACTACTGCGGCACTGTGCCAAATTTTCCTTACCTTGTTTAACTGCAGCTGGCCCAACATCAAAATTTATCCGATTCCTTTCCTATTAGAAGTCGTCGGCATTGATATCATTCTTGCATATGAGTAAAGTCTTCTACTGGAAATCGTCATGAAATTCCAGATTACACTTTTGATTCCAGCGCGGCATTTCCGGTGTCCAGAAGACATCCAGTGTGTATCTGGTCTTGACAAAGACGCCTTCATAGGGCGCTTTTGTCTCAGAAATCAGTGTATCAGGAGAAACTATGGGCATTTCCGGTCGATCCAGTCCACACAAAAAAAAACTCTCGCGAGACCGGATGCACCTCGCTGAGACGAGACGATTTCATTCCCATGAAATTCTTGTGGGACAAACAGTTTGGAAAATATGGCCCAAAAACGCGATTTTGGGTCAAAATCAGCCATTTTTGAACAGAAATGTCCATTTTTTTTAGCGTAGGACCTTGTCGCACAGCGTAGCGACTTCTGGTGTGTGTTCCCAGATATATTCCGCACCAAAAGGGAGATAGCCGTTTCCCGGAAAAGTCTAAGGGGGTCCTCTAGGGGTCAAAGAGGGTCGTTTTTGGCCTCAAGACCCAACTTTAGGCCCTTCCCGAGGCTAGAAGGGTTGCCGTTCGGAAAAAACGGATATTGCAGCTTATCTTAGAGTATCTTGAAGTTCTTTTTTTCACGGCCACTTTTGTGATCCCAGATTTTCACTCCACCCTAATGTTCTGTGATCTCAGGCAATTTGCTTCTGAGTTATGTCATCAAACTTTCTTTCTTTTTAATCATGTGTTTGAAATTATTTCTTGACGTGTTTACTTTGTATTATTATGCATCAATCTGTTTAGTAATGTGATCTAAGGATACTTTACACAACAGTGATCATGTTTAATCATGTGTTATAACAATACTTTTTTATGTGTTTAACATATTTCCTGACATATTTTCTTGATTTGCTACTTTGCTTATGTGTACTTATCTTGTATCTTGTATGGACACAAATTGATCATTCTTTAAAGTAATTGTGTTCATTTTAATTTTTTCATGCACACTTCAAATTTTGTGTGTTAAAACAGTTAAAGAATTTAAGTGCTTGTGACATGTACCAGACTGAACAAGTCGTAAGAAATTTATCATAATCTGTCTTTGCAGTTACACTTTGTAAACTAAGGAAATATTTCTTAACCCTGTCAAACCCCCTTCCAAACATTTATCATATTAACCTGTCTTACCATTGTTATGCCCAAGTTTGCTCAGATCAATCTAAGTAGTTCGCCCTACTACATGGATTGATGTTGACGTGTGTTTTAGGCATTTGCATTTGAGTTATGTTATCAAACTTTCTTTCTTTTTAATCTTGTGTTTACAATTATTTCTTAACATGTTTACTTTTAGTTATTATGCAGCACTCTGTTTAGTAATGGTATCTAAGGATACTTTTTTTATGTGTTTCCATATTTTCTTGATTTGCTACTTTTATTTGGTGTACTTATTTAAAAATCTACAATTGTTCACATTTTCATTTTGTTTAGGTACACTTCAAAAATTTGTGGGTTCATACAAATAAAGAATTGAAGTGTGCAACAAGTTTTGAATTTGCAATGTTTTCATGGAACCTAAATCATACAGTTTGCAGACAAGGGTACTAGGAAGTTAAACATGTAAAAATAAGGTGAAACCATTTTGCATTTATTTCTTTATTTTTGGATAATGATGTCATCCTACATAAGTTTGGTTCTAATAACACATTGAAATGGACCAATTTTGACACACAATCTGAGGACAAAAGGTACAGACACAATGTGAGGACCAAGGCACAGACACAATAAAAGGACAGTATGAAGGTATAATACAATGGTTAAGTTCCAAGATATATCACTTCAGACTAAATTCGACGCGCACACTGAGAGAAATGTTTCGTTGCAGCGATCAAAAATTGTTCGATCAGTCCGGATTAGTCATGACCATCAAAATTTTGGTCGCAGCAACTAAACGTTTGGTTACAGCAACCAAAATTTCGGTGACAGCAACTAAAATTTTGATGCCTGTGACTAAGCCGGACTGACCGAACAAAATTTGGTCGTGGGTATCAAAATTTTGATGGCTGCAACGAAACATTTTTCTCAGTGCATCGCCTGGGCTCCAACGCGTCCGAGTCCAGC
>NW_026267595.1:97782-103333 GCF_000697945.3 Frankliniella occidentalis | reverse complement strand
CGACGTACCCGTTCAAAGTTAGGTTCAAGGTTACACCCCTCCGACGTACCCGTTCAAAAAAATTAGGTTCAAAGTTACCCCCTCCATCGTACCACTTCAAAAAATTAGGCCGCGACCTGGGGGGGTGCAAAATGGCGGCCCGCGACTTGGGGGTGTGTATACTACTGGCGTCCTTAGATGCTCGGCGGCGCAGGCGTTGCGTTTTACGACCCCGTGTAGCGCCGAGGTCACATCGTCGAAGTTGACCCGCGCTTCCCCTTCGCCGTCACGAGGCTCGTGCTTTGGACGACTACAGTCGTGGCTGCCCTCCCCTGCCCTCCCGCCGGTATAGCGTGCGGCACTGGGCGGCACTGGGACTCCTCTGGGTCGGACTTGGCGTGGATGTTATGGCCAGGACCTCCGGGTCCAGGCCGCGCGTCGTTGCCGTCGTATAATGTATTTCGGCTAACGGAGGAAGAAGAAGAGCGGGTAGAACATAATCCTCGGCGACGTCCGGGAACATGAGCCTGTTGCCGAGCGGGGCGAGATCGAGCTGAGCTGCAGGATGGTGCCAAACTCGGGCGGGGCAGGCGGGCGCGCGCTGCAGCCGTGTGATTCAGGAGATCGTTCAAGAGAGGCTCTCCTGTACCTCCTGTTAAGCTCCGTCCTTGTTGCACTCATAGGGCAGGTATAGGGAGCCCCTCCTGAACGATCTCCTGAATCGTACGGCAGCCTCCGCTGCCTGCCAAGGGCCAGCTGCTGCAGCTGGCTACCACCGCGCGCAGCACGCAGGCGTCCCTTCCGTGCATGCCCCTCCCCCTCCCTCCCTGTTTACCGCCAAGTTCATCTTCGGCACCGACCCCTCACTCCTCTCGGCCACCTACGGCTGCTCTTGGAGGTGCGTGGAACATGTTCCCTCCGGCTGCGGATACCGAGGCCCCACCACCAAAGCATGCTACCCGCCCATTCTATCACACACACACCTGCCGTGTCGCCCAATAGCGCCTTGCTTCCCGGGTGGCTAGGCAACCAGCCCGCACGCCTGCGCGCGGTACTCTGTGCTGCCTAACCATTGAGAGGCAGGCGCGCTGTGCGAACCTTACGAATATGTGGCATTTAGCCCATTTCTTCGTCGCCCTATCTTCGTATGGGCCGATTTGAACGAAACGATTTTACATGGGCTGTCTCTGAAGCGCCTGTTGAATAAAGGGGGAACTACAACTACGCAATGTAATGACTATTTGCACCTGTGGTTCGACAGTTTTGCGATCTAGCATTTCATTTTATTAGTAGTTTTCCTCGAGCTGAATGCGCCACCTCGGCTCGACAGTTTCTTTGTTGACGGTGGCGGTGGTTGCGACGGTGCCAACTCACTCCACCGAGGGCTGGCCTTTGCAACGTTTGCAACTCGCCTGCACACTCACTATGCCCTACGACTTCGAGCCGAACTACACCCCCCAGCAGAGCGTGCAGCAGATTGCGGTAATCCATTTGACACTGCCGTTCTTGGTGGCTTGTCTCTACCCTGGCTCCCTACCTACCTACGGCCCCCTTTTGCGAAGGACTGGCGCGAACAACTGCAACTGGAGAAGGCAATTAGGGACCAGCGCCTGATTCTCCTCGACTGCCTACTTCACTACATGCTGGGAATCGCGCGTAAGTACCCCCTAGATCATTCACCACTTAGGCTAGGCATTTCACTTTCCTTTTCGGTTGAGTCCTGCCTTGCACCTCCGTGTGGCGTGGGGTCTTTTTTTAAGGCTTGTACCAGGTGGCTGGCTCACGCCGCGCACTTTCGTAGTTAAGGGGCCGTTCATAACCTACGTAGTTCATTTTGGGGGGAGGGGGGGTTCCGCCTTGTACTACGGTCGGTCACGGAGGGGGGTTGGGGGGTAGGCGCTGGTCACGTAGTATTCATCAAATTGCCGTTTTGCACACCAAAACACCGCGTCGTTTCCTCTAATTCGTTCAAGGGTTCCCCTTTCGACTAAAATTTTGTCCGTTTGGGAGCTTGAGTGGGTTTTCGACGAAAATACGGTAAAAATGACTACGCTGTACGTAAAGACGTACAAGGAGGCGCCAAATCAGAAAATAAAAGGGGAAGTACTTCTAAACAGCACATTCTAAATCGACAATTGTCTTCGGATTCACCGTATCATTAAAATTTCTGAAGCTATGCTAGTTTCGCTGTTGTTCCTGTTCCTAAAACAAAAACAAATGGTAAAAAATTTGCAGAAGAAAACAAATAATTGAAAATCTTTCCTTCCCTACTTGTTGATGTAATACATATCTCGTATTTCAACTCAAAAAGTCATAAACCGTCGTTTCCTAGCTTGTGCGCTACTTTTCAGGTGGAAATGGGCAAAATATGATTTTACTACGTGACCCGGGGGGGAGGGGGGCTGGGCCAGTACTACGGTCGGTCACAGAGGGGGAGGGGGGGTCCAAAAATGCCCAAAAATGAACTACGTAGTATATGAACGGCCCCTAAACGGTACCGCAAGCAGGCGTGCGGGCAGGTTGCCTACTCGCACGGGGCCGCGAGGAGCCGTGTGAGCGTGGAAAGGTAAACCCGCCCGCACGCGTGCATTTGGTAGAGTATAACTACGAAAGTGCGCGGCGTGAGCCAGCCAACTGGTAACTGGTATCCTATCGTGTCGTCCCATTTTCTATCCCGTACTGACCCGCTTCCTCGCACCACGCACCTTGTTCCCGCCGCATACACTTCTTGAGATTTTCACGCTCTGGAAGCTGGCTAAGGACTCCCTCGCTGCACTTGGGCAGCTCGGTGCGCAAAATTTGGGCTGGTGGTAGCTCGGGATGATCGCTCACGATTCTCTTGAGATTGGTGACAACTCGCTCGGCCTCCACCTCTTCCCGGTTCGGCGCATGCTGGTGCTTCCCCTCCTTCAGCACATCGACGGCTCCGTTGTTGTACGTCGTTACCACTGTGGCTTTGCACTCCTTTTTTCTCGTGCAAGACCAGTACGTATTTGCCTTCCTGCTATCACGCCGGTGGTACAGGAAACCGTTGTAGATCAGCTTCTTTCCACCCCTCCGCGAAGTGATAATTTCGGCTGCTTCAGGGTCCGCCATGGCTCGCCTGGTCTAGCCACTGGCGCCAACAATCAGCTTCAGCGCGAGTACCAACCCTTTCTTGTTCCCCACCGCCCCCTCATAGTGACCATTGGGATACTCGAGTTGGGAACATATCTTGGGAAAGTAATAAATTGGGAACGTAATATTGGGAAAGTAAAAAATGGGAAATAGTGCTGATTGGAAAACGTAAATTTGGGACTGGATTTTTGGGAATTTATTTTAGGGAAAAATGGGCGGGAACGCTCTCCTTCTCCATTCAGGTGGCCAGACCGCTGGTGGATGATGAGGTGCCCAACGGCGTCCGCGTGCCGTTCGCAAGACTGTCGTCCCACAAATCGCAACCACTCACTTGCACCGTGATGACGGCGTCCTCGTTGGCAGGGATGAGCGTGCTGCTCGTGGCGCACACCCGCAGCGATGAGGACGGCTGGGAGGTGATGCGGCTGAGCTGCACGCGGTGGAGGCCCCGGGGGCCATGGACCAGCATCTCGTCCTTCGCCGGGTTGAACTGCTCCACGTACGCCGCAATGAAGTCGCCGCCAAGAAGGGCTTTCTCGTGGATGTCCCCCTCGAAGACATACATGGGCACATCTACCGTGCCAAACAAGATGGTGGCCTTGCGGGGCCGCGTAAAGCGCTGGAGGCATCCTTCGCGAAGGCGCCCACGGCGTGTAGCCGCGACGCGGGCCCCTCCTCGGGCTCGGCAGGCAGCAGCCCGTTGCGCACAATTGTCAGCTGCGGCCGTGGTCTCGCTCGTTGCGGCGGCGGCGGGGGCACTCACGGAAGAAGTGGGTGGGCGACCCGCAGGAGTAGTAGCCCTTCCTAGACAAGCCGGAGCCGGACGCGTCAGAGGTGGAAGGGGCGTCCTTGCCGAGGCCCTACACCAGGGCCTTCAGCTGCCCCAGCAGCGTTGAGGACTCGGAATCGGCGTCGGCGCTGCGCACGGTGGCAACACGGACGTTGTCCGACGCCGTCGAGGTGCTGGCCTCGCTAGTGCTTGAGGCTTCCGCGGCCACCTGGTTGAGGCGGGGGGCGCTTACCGGAAGGGAACATCCGTTCCACATTGTCCACCTGGATGAAGGCGGTCAGGACTTCGGCAAACGACGCCTGATGCTGATGCCGCACGATGCGGGCGACGTCCGGGTCCGCGATCCCCGCCAGGAACACCTTCTTCGCGTAGGTCTGCAGGGCCTCCTCCTGCCAGGTGGGATAAGCCACCCGGGCCAGCTGCAACACGTCCGCGCCGAAGTCCGCGAGGGTCTCTCTGGTTTTCTGCACCCTGCGGTCGATATGGTTTGCGTAAAGAACGTTTTCGAACAAACATTCCCAGCTATGAAAGGAACAATTACAAGGATGCAATTCATTTGTTCTCAGAAAAAAAAAACATCTCACTGAATAAAACTACATTAAATTGAAGACCATGACTAAAACAGGAACTGACAACTTACAACTAGTTGCCAAAATACCCGCTACTCACAATTGTAATTCTGCAAAATTTGGAAGTAAAGATGAGGCTAATGGTTAACAGAATTGCCTTTACTAATGCAAAGGTGCCATTGTAATGCTTACACACAATTTGTGGACGGAAAAAGGACTCGTAAATGGCACAATAGGAACAGTCGTTAACATTTTTTATGATGAAACAAAATCATCACCTGAAGATCTACCATTTGCTATCATATGTAAATTTGACAGTTACAAAGGACCTTATTTAGATGACAATTCGAAATTAATACCAATAAGCAGAATACACCCTTCATGGGAAAATAAAGGAAATATTGATTGCACTAGACAACAATTTCCACTGAAGCTTGCATTTGGAATTACCATCCATAAGTCTCAAGGACTTACTTTAGACAAGGTAAGTCAACCTCATCAGATTGTCATTACTTTATAAATGTGAATTCAAATTTCCTATTTCTTTTTCCAGGTTGTCATTAACATTGGCAAAAAGGAATTTAGTGCAGGTCTAACTTATGTCGCACTGTCAAGATGCAGAACATTTGACAACATAATGATAGAACCATTCAATTTTAACAGATTCCTACAGATCAAAACATCTAAAGCAAACAAACAAAGAATGAACTTTTGGAAAACAGTTTGTTTACAAAAACATTGATGACATTACACCATTCAACACAAAACAATCAACAACATACCAAACAACAACAACATCAGCACTTCCATTTCCGCATCCACCTCTTCTATTTACCACAACTATCAGGTCTGTCCAGTGTGCCCTGCAATTGTCGGTCAAAATCTAGAAAATCATCAACTATCTGCATCGATCATCATTTCAGAACCATCACCGATATTCAAGGTACGTTTGCAAACAATAGTTCTTTATTACTTATGTAAGAAATTTTAAGAAAACATCTACGAACCAAACCTCAAACGTAACCAAAGTATCGCCGGTCACGTTGCGGTTCTAATTTTCCAACTAACCAGTTTCATTTACCCCAAATATTGGTTT
>NW_026267595.1:96236-97732 GCF_000697945.3 Frankliniella occidentalis | reverse complement strand
GCATCGCCTGGGCTCCAACGCGTCCGAGTCCAGCATGCTAAGCGACATCGCGGGCCACGACGCATACGTGGCCCCCGGGCCCGGACAGCACCTCTTCCTGCGCACCGACAGCAGCTTCCGCTAGGACCCGGTGTCGGCCGTGTCGGCCAACAAACTCTAGAGGCCTGGCACCTGGCACTCCGCCGGCCAGCATCAGGGTGCTGGATGCACGGAGACAGGTCAGGTGGCCTCCCCGGCGGCCTCCCCGGTTGGCCTCCACGGCGGCCCTGCGGCGCAACGCTCATCCCGCACTTCGGAGCATGGTGCTCTGCACCCCCAGCGTGCCCTTCTCGTCCTCCTGCTCGGCCCTCCGCCGGCCGCGCGCCCAACCCGGTCGGGGCCCTGGCCACGGAGGACACAGAAGTGTATGTGTCCGCATGTGTATGTGCCCTGGTCCCCACCAGCCCCAAGGAAGTGTTTGATTAAAGTATGTGCTTCCTTTCATTCCATATTGAGTTTACCACCAAGACAATAGTAATCTGATTCTAAAACCATAGCACAACACTTGGTTTGTAAAAGATATTTTGTTTTATTCACCAAGATACCATGGTAATGTAAAAAACCTTATTTTCATAATAAATAGTTGATCTTAAATGTTTTGAATTCATTCTCATGCTTAATTTTGTTGCTTTCATAAAAAGAAACATTTTATATCACTTCCAACCATGATCAGTGCTATAACATTTAGTTTGAACCCCATTGTGAACTTATCCGCTGACTATCATTTGCATATTTTTATTTTAAGCCCTCCAGGTCACTAAGTACATGTGGTTGAAAATCATTGTAGTTTTGAGATTTAATACTTCCCTAAACTACTTCTGAATATATTTGAGTAGGGAGAAGTGCTCCAGCTGTGATATTTTAGCCAAACAAAATATGAATCATTCCTTAAAGTTTGGGTAACGGAAATCTTGATTAAACTAGCTTGGGAGGGTTGAGACCCCACAAATATATGTTTAACTCATTCATCTTCACCTCTACCACGATTTAACATTGAAATAAAGCATGTCACTCCATCTTTTCAAGTTTTGAAGGGTAAAGGATAACACAAAAAATGATCTTTAAAAAATATTTATTGGCCTTAGGGGCCAGGGGCCTTATGGGTCAGTCAATCATATATAAAAAAATAAAAAATTGATCACAGATAAAATCACATAGAACAATCACAGATTATAATGATTAATAATTTAAAAAAAAAAATTAAATAAAAAAAAATTATGTCTTCTTCAACTTCTCCTTCTTCTCTTTCTTCAACTTCTTCTTCTCTTTCTTCAACTTCTTCTTCTCTTTCTTGGCTTTCTTCTTCTGCAACATACTAAGGACCGCTTTAGCCCTGAGGGTGGCTTCCTGTGAACATAAGGATGAACGCAATTAGATTTTTTTTTGTTGACGGACACCATAGGGGAGGCGACCACAGCACGGTACTCACATCTTCCTCCAAGAAAAAGTCGTCCCCG
>NW_026267595.1:87480-88640 GCF_000697945.3 Frankliniella occidentalis | reverse complement strand
ATTTTTTATATAGTTTCCGAAAGGGTAACTCATCGAAGTAGAGCCCAATGAGCGAAAATTTGGCTCTCGTTTGGCTCTATCTTTAACCATTTAGGCGCTACAGGGAGTTTTTGACGAAAACAGGCGAAAAAATGTACAACCCTGCATGCTAAGTCGCAGTGACGGGAAGTTAACGGGCCGGAGGCCCAGAACTTTGTGTACATTTTTGCGAAACCCGACTCGGGTGTGAGCGCCGCAGGCCTAGGTGGATGTATGCCAGGCGCGTCGCAGCGCAACAGTGTTCCGTGAGATATCGCGAAGCCTGTTACGCGAGCCGTGGTCTGGCGTACATCTACCTAGTTTATTGGCTGAGCGATTAGCGAAGCCTACTACTCGTGATGATCAAAAAGTTTCGCGTCTGTCTGTCTCTGCGTGTGTATGTGTCCGCACGATAATTCGAGAACGAATTGAGCTAGCGACCTGGGATTTATAGGGTCGTTTTGTACTACAAAAAGACAGGTCGAGTTCGAAAATGAGCGGTCTAGCTCAAAAATCTTAAATTCCAACGCTAACGCGTTAATCGGCCCCTGAAGTTTTAACGAACAATCGTATGCACACGAAGAAATAATTATTTAATTAATCACTTAGATTGAGCGTCGAAAATTAGAAAAGAGGAAAGTTGTCAAAACTTGATGGTTAGTGTTGTGGCTCTTTGTTCAGAAGTCACCACAATAACAAAACCAACAGCGAGGCAAGCGCCTTATAGAAACTACTTACTGGGCATTCCCCGGCAATGGCAACTTTTACTCATAGTTACAATTATTCAAACACATGTCATTTAACCAATTCTGAAGTGCACGCGAAATCGCTAAGAAGGGGTTATAAGAGGTGGGTTGAACATTAAAGTGAGGAGAGTGCATCACTCAATTTATCTAAAAACATAAAGCGAGTTCGTTTGCAAAGGTTGGTACCATTGTTAGAAACCACGCCTCCTTTCTACCCAGGATTGTTGTAGCCACGCCCATTTCTAAACAAACTGTGCAGCTTTGATTTTAAACCGGTAGAAGTTGTAATCGGGATATCGTCTGGCATCGATTAAAAGCTTATTCGGTGGCTTAAATAACGGTGCACAATCGGCTCGCTTACACTTCCCTGTTTAAATCAATACTAACTGCGCTAGA
>NW_026267595.1:86368-87308 GCF_000697945.3 Frankliniella occidentalis | reverse complement strand
TACATAAGGAAATCGAGCCCTAAAATACAAGCCGGCCGGTTATAACCTTTTCACGCCCCCCCTTTCCCTATCATTTCACACTCACACGTCTGTACGTGACCCGGGAACTAAACAATGATCTATTTATTTACATACAGACTGGTCAGTTCAAGGAACAAGTCCTCGCCCTCCATCTTCACACTTTTTACTTGTCTGCACATATTTTTCTGAGGACCACGACTCGGCAATACTCAACTCTACACAATCTCGCTACTGGGCGAACAATGAGACAGGACAGGACAGGTCGGTGATGGCCAGGGGTGACAAGTGCACTATCCAGGATTTTCGTGATCTCGCATACTTTTTACCATAATAAGGCCTTATTCGCATTTATTTAGATGTAGAATATTATTTTATAATTTCTGATACCAATTACCTTGATGGGGGTGCTGCGGGACGAGTGAGGCTGGCGCGCGGTCCAGGCGGAGGAGTGGGGGGCGGCCGGCTACGCCACGCCACGGCACCGCAGCTCCCCGGTGCACTTCACCGCAGCTCTCCTCTCCCTTCAGAGCTGTACGGTGGCTGCGTGGGCTAGCGCACGTACTGCGGGGCGCCTCGTTCGGGGTTCAATCCCGGGTGTTTCCAAGTTCGTTTTTCCTGCGCGAGAAGAGGAGGGGGGTAGGAGGGGGGTATAACAAATGTACGGAGAGGATAACAAAAAAATAAGACTTACCTGTTATCATTTTCTCTTCGCTCTCGCTGATGATCTTCATACGCGGTATAATTTATAGAAGTCCGACGGTGGCCTCGGGGGGCGCGCACCACTTCCTTGGCGCCTACCTCCACAGTTAGGTTACCCCCTCTATCGTACCGGTTCAAACAAGTGTCACCCACCCCCTCCGACGTACAGGTTCAAACCGGGGTTAGCCCCTCTGACGTAACGGCCTTCCGGGGTTACCCC
>NW_026267595.1:61227-78308 GCF_000697945.3 Frankliniella occidentalis | reverse complement strand
TGTTAAGTGAAAATGTAAGCCGCAGGGATCGACAGAACGAATGATAGAAGTGCGAACCATTGTTGGCTTGGCACGATTTTGCCGATTTTCGTGATAATTTCGATGTTTAACTTTAATTTTCTCAAAATTGGCCAGAAGGATTTTAATGAGGCTATAGTCAAATGAAATCTAATTTTTGGATTGATTTTTCGATAAAATTTTATTAAAATCTGTTCAACAGAAGTCGCGGTACCTTAATGAATGAGGGAAAGAAAAGAGGGAAAAGAGGAAGCGCTCGCGCGCGAGCAGAAAGGCCCCATTGGGGGGCCTAAAAACAACAGGTCCCAAAACTGACGATTTTTGAACATATATTTTTATGGTTTGCCAGGGGGTAACTCATCACAGTAGTTCTCTTGGGCAAAGATTTTGTCCGTTTTGCTCTAGCTCAAGGCGCTGAGGCGCTAGAGGGTATTTTTGACGAAAATAAGCGATAACATGTACAACCCTGCATGCTAAGTCGAAGTGATGGGCCGTAGGCCCGTATCTTTGCGTACATATTGCCACTGCCCGTCTCGGGTGTCAGCGCCGCAGGCCAAGGTGTATGCCAGGCGCGTCGCAGCGTAACAGTGTTTCGTGAAATATCGCGAAGCCTGTTACGCGAGACGTGGTCTGGGGTACATCTACCATGTTATAGAGGAGTTGCCTGGAAGCAGACGACCAGGAAAGAAGTACAAGAATATCGGAAACAGAATGTGAAATTGTGGGGTTGACCAATCCAGGATGAGCGCCGCTAATGCCTGTTTAGCACTGATTGGTTAACCGCTCAATTTCTCATACCAGTTTCCGGTCCTCTTGATCTTCTTCCCTAATGTTCTGCTTCCAGGCAACTCCTCTATTACAGCATTGTTTTCCAATTTATCGTTTCCTTCTAATAGTGTTAAAATTGTGTGTTGGCATGCTCTTGATTTGTACTTAATAGTGATAAGCAAAAGAGTGTGATTATAACCTTATCATTAACAAGAAAAAGCCAATCACATTTGTCAGATAATGAAGGCTGCGAGTGGGTGACAGGAGGTAACAACGAAATAGGGGTTGGTCCAAAATGTAGGATTTTTATTATGGTCCTCTAAGGAGTAAATCGTGAAAGAAGAGCCCTTGAGCCGAAAATTTTGTCCGTTTGACCGCTCTATCTTGCACCGTTTGGGCGCTAGAGTGTTTTTTCCGACGAATATGCACATGAAGACGTACAAGGAGGCGTCCAATCGTAAAATGTCAGAGGCAGTACCCCCCCAAAACAGCACATTCTGAGTCAGGTACTACCCTCCGATTTAACGCATCTTGACCCGTTTAGGAGCTGGAGGTGGATATATTGTAAACAATTGCAAAAAGTCAAGTTTTAAGCCTGTTTGACAAACAATGTACAATCTAAAAATTCTTAAGCAAAGCAGAAGGGTGGGGTGTCGTCACGGTGTTGCCCCGTAACAGTCATTTGTCATGTCCAAGGTGCAAATTTCAAGGGCCACAGGCCCCCCGCCGGGCGCTTTAGTTTGCTTAAATATGCAAGTGATTTACCGGTCGCATTGTTGGCTGAGCGATTACCGAAGCCTATTACTCCGTCTGGTCGGGAAAAACTTTTCCGCTGTCTGTCTGTCCGCGCGATAACTCGAAAACGGATTGAGCTAGCGACCTTGGATTTTCAGGATAGTTTTGTACTATACAGAGACAGGTCGGGTTCGAAGATGTGCATTCTACCTCAAAAATTGGATTTGGAAAAAAACAAAAACAACGGGTCCCAAATTAACTTTTTTGAAAATATTGTTTTGTTTTTCTAGGGGGTTAGTCATCAAAGTAGAGCCCATTTGTGCGAACAGTTTTTCCGTTTTGCCCTAGCTCAAACCGTTCGCGCGCTAGAGGGCGTTTTTGACGAAAACAAGCGAAAAAATGTAGAACCCTGCATGCCTAGGCAAAGTGTCGGCCTGTTGACGGGACAGAGGCCCGCATCTTTGTGAACATTTTATTTATTTCGAGTACACACTAATGGTTGTGTGTTTAATTCAGGAACTGGGAAAAGTTTATTAATTCGTTATCGTGTTGATGAAGTAACCAGGCAATTCGGTACTGGGTCTATATTGCTACTGGGTCCAACAGGTGTTGCAGCTGTGAATGTAGGAGGATCAACAGTTCATTCTGCTTTATAAATATCTGGAAAAGGCTAAACTCAAGACTTGAGGGCGACAGTGCGCGCAAGTTTTGTGATATCATTGAAAAAGTGAAATTTGTGATAATTGATGAGTATTTATTCATTAGTTGCCATTTATAGGGTATGATTGATAGTAGGTTGCGGCAAGGACGGGCAAGGAACTGGTTTAAATGAACGGTTTGAAAATGTTTTCATTTATTCATTTGGAGATTATCGCCAACTTCCTTCAGTGAAACGGCCACCTATGTTTGGCAATAGTTCTGATTCGGAAATCAGCAACCATGGTAGTAACATGTTAAAAATGTCTGATTGTTCTTTTGTTTCGACTCAATGCCGTAGGCAGAAAGTTTAAATTAAACAAGGTAGATGTACGCCAGACCACGTCTCGCGTAACGGGCTTCGCGATATCTCACGAAACACTGTTACGGTGCGACGCGTCTGGCATACAGCTACTTTGGCCTGCGGCGCTGACACTCGAGTCGGGAAGTGCAAAAATGTACACAAAGATACGGACCTCCGGGCCAACGGCGCGTCACTTCGACAAAGCATGGAGGGTCGTACATTTTTTTCTCAAAAACACCCTCTAGCGCCTCAACGGTTTGAGCTAGAGCAAAACGGAGAACATTTTCGCCCAAAGGGCTGTACTTCGATGAGTTACCCTCTAGGAAACCATAGGAAGTCATACGTATTGATAGGAAAAAGAAAAACATTTATCCCGTTTTCTGCTTCTTCTCAGGGGGAGCTTGAGAAGTGGATGGTTTTGCTTTTTCAGTTTCTTGTTCTTCAGCTGCTGCTTTACGCTTATTAAATTCTTCCAAGCGGGCAAAGTCAACATCTGCAAATGAGCAGTAATTTGCAAAGTTTGTAATAGATAATTATCAAGAATTGTACCTCTTATGCAGTTACTTATATTCATGGATCAGGATATCGTTTCTCTGGCCGTCCTTCCCATAGAAGCAAATATTAGGCGCCTTGCCTTCCTTGAGTTCCTTCAAGTCCTCCTCTTGTTGCGTCATTGTAGAGTGTTGGACATGTAATGTAATACTCCATTTCATTAACTTTAAAGTATACAAGGAGATTGTTCGGATAATTGGCGTTCTTGTCCGCGTAATCAGGCTTTCTTAGTATAAATTCAATTGCTGGATACAGCTTTCCAGGTATAAGCTTTTCCGGGCTCATCTTAGTAGGGTGGTTGATGGCCTTATCTTTAAGGCGTTGAAATACTGATGTCATCTGCAAGAAAATTAAACTATTTAGATTAAGATAGTATTAGAAATCATTGATTAAACCATGAAGCTGTATCCAGTGATGGAAGTTGGATTAGAAAATTAGATTACACTAAGGAACTACTTCAAACGTTAAAAAATCTTCTTCAAAATGAAACATGGAGTAAGGTCACTGAAGCAAAAGATGCAAATGTAGCCTTTGGTGAATTTATCAGCACGTTTCGGCATTATCTAGATCTAGTATGTCCATTTAAAAAAACCATATTAAAATTTAAAAGTGAAGAGCACATTAATTCGACGCGTCCGGCGAACAAAGGCGAATCTGCGGAGCGCCCGGTAACAAAGGCGAATCTGCGGAGCGCCCGGTAACAAAGGCGAATCTGCAGAGCGCCCGGTAACAAAGGCGAATCTGCAGAGCGCCCGGTAACAAAGGCGTATCCCCATAAGAAATCCTACACAGATTCGCCTTTGTTATCGGGCGCTCTGCAGATTCGCCTTTGTTACCGGGCGCTCTGCAGATTCGCCTTTGTTACCGGGCGCTCCGCAGATTCGCCTTTGTTAAAGTCAATGATCTAAGAGACATCTGTGCTATTACTAAGCATTGTATAAGCAAAAAAATTGGGGATGTAAATGAATTAAGTAAAAGCCTCAGTAAATATCAGAAAAAACTTAAAATTGCGTGCAATGCAGCAGTCAAAGTTCATTACAGCAATAAAATTATTCTGTCAAACAACGTTCAAAAGGAAGCATGGAAAATAGTTGGTTCTCTGATGGCAAATGACAACCCTAAACGGCATGAAAATATATCCCTAATGGTACAGGGGGAACCCTGCACCGACCCAAGGGAGGTTGCGGAGACATTCAACAACTATTATCTTGCTGTCCCTCAAGGCGTTATAGACAAAATAAAACCAATTGACTTTGACAACAAAAATTTAAAAAAGGTGCAACAGTCAATATTTCTAACACCCTGCTCAGAACTAGAGATTAAAAAAATTATATCAAAAATGAAGAGTAAAAGATCAGCAGGGCTGGATGATATCTCGAATGAAATTCTAAAAGAGACAGTGGATGAAATATTGACTCCCTTCGTACATGTGTGCAACTTAGTGATGGAAACCGGGGTGTATCCGGACCAACTTAAAGAATCTAATATAAAACCCTTATACAAAAAAAAAAGGAAGTAAAAGTGATCCCTCTAACTATAGACCAATTGCTCTTATATCTAGCTTTTCAAAAGTGCTGGAAACAGCTATATTGGACAAAATAAACCTATTCATGGAAAAGAACAATGTAATAGAGGATGTCCAATTTGGTTATAAAAAGAATGTTTCAACAATTGATGCTATCATAAATTTAGTAGATAAAATAATCAATGCTCAAAAAGAAAATTTAAAAATTGTTGTAATATTCCTAGATTTAAGCAAAGCATTTGATTGTGTATCACATAAAATTTTACTCAATATTTTAGAGCAATATGGTATACGGGGAACACCTCTTCATCTGATGCAATCCTACTTGCATAATAGGACACAATGTGTAGAAGTTGCACACATGGAGGAAGGTGTACTATTAAGTACTCGTTCAGAGAGAAAATTGGTGCCGGTCAATGTCCCTCAAGGGTCAGTCATGGGACCACCACTTTTTAATATCTACACCAATGGCCTGAAGAAAGTAATTACAGAACTTAGTGGTGAGGCAATTATATATGTAGATGACACCAATATAGTCATAAAAGGCTCAACTATTAGTGAAGTTCAAGAAAAATCTAGTGTAATTTTAAAGGGAGTATTTGACTTCTTCTCTTCACTAAAACTATCACTAAACCTTGATAAAACTACATATATTACTTTCAATAAAGTGGCTGAGTTTGATCTAAATTTGAACAATACTCAAATAAAAAAAGTAGAAAATACCACTTTTCTCGGTGTACAGATACAAGAAAAAGTAAGATGGAATGCCCATGTAGATAAACTATGTCTAAAACTTGACCGCGGCATCTACATTCTCTCTCAACTTGTACAAAGTCTGGATATGAAACAGTGTATAAAGGTGTACTACGCACATTTCTTTTCGCATTTATCTTATGGCACGGTGGTGTGGGGTGATGAGAGAATTAATAAACAACTATGTAATAGATTGTTTAAAAAACAAAAAAAGGCTGTTAGACTATTACTCCTTACTCCTCGTGGTGAGCCCTGGGTTAGCAAAGCACTAAGCTATGTCAGGCTAAGACCTGCGCAACTTAACCCTTTCCCAAATGACAATGCATTGCCATGCACACACGGCGCCTTATCCATTTCCTGAAATTTCGCCCCGGTTCCTGCCCTATCTTCTCCCCTCCCACAGCCTACGGCTGTCGGAAAACTCGCTCAGCCCTGTTTTACCTTCTGGTGGTTACAGACAATCCGTAAGACCACCCCCGGACTGCCCAGGACCCGTATCCTGGCCCCAGAGCCGGATTAAATAACGATTTGGAGCGTTTTTTGAGTAATTTTATACAAATGTCGCCTTAAAACGGCCTAAAACGGTTCTCCCATGGCCAGTCACACTTGGCAAACTTTTTTTTAGATGTATAAGAAACATATGCCACTCACGAAGCGTCTCTGTACTGCTTTGAAATATTTTTTACCCGAATTATTCGATTTTAGTGCAAAATATTGAAATTTCTCAACTTTGAGGCGAGGTAGGAACCTGAAGTCTTTGTCTCAGCGAAAAAACAAGGTCGGTTCCGGAAACTACATCAAAAATGGCTTGAAGTGAGGGGGGCCCGTTTTTAAAATTCAAAAGTCGGCCGAGTACGCTACACCCTACCGTCCATGTATATTTATCAGTCAGCGATACTGGCTAAAAAAAGATGTAGTAACAACCTAAATGAAAACGTCCACGATTATAATACGCGAAATAAGAAAAAAGTCCATACAGGGAAAGGATGTGCAAAGTCTCCACTATACAGCTGTATTCAAATATACAATAAATTACCAAAGAACATTCTAGAAATAACAAAAACTGGAGCATTTGGAAAAAAATTAAAACAATGGTTAGTCGAAATGGAATTTTACAGTCTTGAAGATTTTTTATTGATGTGAAACCATCTTATCCACCAGATGCATGAATGTGACGATGCTATTGTGTACTATGTTCACAACTTTTTTAGAAAATAAATGAAATAATAATAATAATTACCCCTACAAGTCCGGGAAGTATCCAGACAATCTGTCATACTTTAAAGTTTGGGATGTGCATTACTATATCACATGACTAACATTATTGAACAATGGGACAACAACCAAAAGATTTTAGTGTAGTGAACGAAGCAATCAAGCAATGCAAGCCATAAAACGTTTGTTCCACCAGCAGAGGAAACAGAAAACTAGTATAATAATGGAAGCAACAAATCAATTGATTTACATGTTTAAAAGTTAAGATTAAATTTACCAAGGCAATTAAGTTGTTCATCTCTTCACTAATTTTGATTATGTAAGTTTGGCAACTTTTAAAAGGTCTTTTATGTATAATTTTAAAACTTTACCAACCAAACAGTTTTCCCTTTTTTTTCTTGTTTTAGCTATCATCAGCAACTAATTGCCTGGCTGGGAAGGTCACTCAGCTTTTAAAAATGACTCCATGGACTGTGGACTGCACAGATACTAGCTGCAGATTATTCCTTGTGATTGACCAAGAAAATGTTGTGGAACGCTCAATATAGTGGACTTCAACCTTACGCCACTTAAATATTTATGTAAAGAATCAGGAACTATCAAGGAGTAGCTTTATTTGGGCGGAAAGATTTCCAACAGAATACAACAACATTGCATCAGTGGCCAATGAGGCCTGAGCGGCAGCTCTACTTCCAGCTCCGGCCGCTATGGCGCAGCACGCTCCGAGTCCACCATGAGAAATCGTACGCGGAAAATAGGGGTTTGGGTTAGATTTAGCAATTACATCAAGTCGTATTATCAGTTGAAAAGGGATCATGTTTAAGTTATTGTCGGTTTCAAACGTGTTCGGGCTATCAGATAGGGGCACTTGACCGGTTTATTTCTCATAGTGGACTCAGAGCGTGCTGCACCCTAGCGGCCGGAGCTGGAAGCAGCGCCGCCGCTCAGGCCTCATTACATCACCATGATAGCATTTCTTCTTCAGAGTGAAAATATTTGTGCATGGGTACAAAAATATGAAGATTCCTCGCAAGAAGTGGTTGCAAGTGCAAGCGGATTTATTGAAAGTGATATGTAACAGGGCACAAAATATTACCGCCCAGCAACCTGCTCCTTGGGTGTACTTAGATCGGGATCATGTTCAGTGTGCAATAAAGTTCGAAAAATTTAGGAAACGTGATAGGAAACTTGTTAACCGTGACATTGCCCATATCAATCAGCATCTCAGTCAGGATTTCACCTAAATTTTGCGTGAGACTGCACACACAAAATGAGTACCATCCAAAAACTTGTCTGGCAGGAGCAGCTTAAATCTTTGTCCCGACAAGGCAATCCTAAACCAATGAGGTGGAATCCAATGTATATCAAAATTGCTCTTAAACTTCAAGAAATATCTCCTGTTGCACTTGAGTACCTGAACGACAGTGGCTTCATTTCTTTGCCTAGTAAGAGAACTTTATATGATTTCTCCCATTTCGTTGATCCTACCCATGTAGCACGGCGATATCGGGCGATGATGAGTCGCCTGGAGGTTTGGGCGGCGATGACTTGGCGATATCATTTAAACACTATCGCCTGGCGGAGAGCGAGGCGACATCCTGTCGATGTCTACTTTAATACATACTTTTGTGGATATCTGTTCGATATTCTCTAAATAAAATGTACCTTTATAAAGAAGGTGTTCAAGATGCAATTTTAAATCTGTTAGTAGAAAAAATTAAAAAAACAAGAGCAAAATGAGAATGAACAAGAAATAGGGAGGAATTGGTATTCAATCTTCTCTTTGATAAAATGAGTATTAAGGAAGTTTTAGTCGTCAACAAACATGGTGAGATTGTGTGGTATGTTTATTTGAATAAAATTGAAGAGGCATTTAAAAAATATAGAAAATGAAGTATTTAAGAAAGAAAAAAGATCAGGAGTTGCTTCAAAAAATAAGTATACATGCTTCGAGGTATTAACCAAAACTTACATGAAGTAGTTGGTATCTTTTCTACAATCAATTTGACAGCTGCGCAGCTTTACTACAGTACTTGGAATATGATTTATAATTTAGAACGCCGTAGTATCCCAGTGATAGCCCTCGTTTGTGATGCCGCTTCTATCAACAGGAAGTTCTTCTCAATGCATGTGAGTTTGGATTCTGAGGCAGAGCATGTCTATAAAACTTAAAATGTTGCCTGTGGAGAAAAGAGACCTCTTTTTTTCATCATAGACCCTCCTCATCTTCTCAAATGTCTGCCCAAATGTCTGTCTACTTCTGGTGCCCACTCAAATTCAAGAAGGATGTGGAAAAATAATGAAGAGTTATCCTGGAAATCAATAATGAAGTTGCAAGCAAACGATTCAGGAAATAAGTTAAGACTGCATAAACTTATTCGGGCTCATGTTCAGCTCACTGCTTTAAGCAGAATGAGAGTGTCATTTGGCGCCCAAGTCCTGAGCAGGAGTGTTGGTCAGGCCCTTGAAAATCTAAAGGAAGACGAGGATTTTAAAGAAATTATTTCATCTGAATTAATTACCTTCATCAAGCTAAGCTACAGATTTTTTGACTGCTTAAATGGAAGTGAAGACTTGCAGGGGCTGCGACACAAGAAGAATGACGATCTTTTCCCAGTCACTTCTGTGGATGATCCAAGATTTAAATTTATGGAGGAAACAGTCCTAGGGTACTTTGAAAATTGGAAGAACGATGTGAAACGAAGAGAGGGTGACTACACTAAAGAAGACCGGAATAGAATGTTTATTAGCAGAGAAACTTTTGAATCCCTCTACATTACTATCCATGGCTTTTGTGGTGCAGTGAAACAATGCCTCCAGGAGTTAAATATGAAATCAGTAAATGCTAGAAACTTTAACCAAGATAAACTGGAGCAAGAGTTTGGCTTGTTCCGAATGGCTGAAGGTGCTCAGAACAACCCAACTCTGCATCGGGTCATTCAAAAAACTTTGCCACGCTATGTATCCAAGGCTGCTTCATTACCACCAAAGAGAGGCAACACAGAGGCATTAAAAATAACTCTGACTGTAGATGAGGAACCATTAATGAGAAAGAAGAGGAAAGTAGAAACTTAGCAAGAATTTTGATACTTGTGTTGTGTGTTGGTCTTTAATTCTTTTAAGTATTATGTAATATTGTTTAAGACTGATTTTTACTTTAATGACCAATGTTTATGAGTGTATACCTTTAAATTCTTCCTCTCTCTACAAATCATCACTAAGGCTGACTGTTTTAGATTTTAATAGAGATGTCATTATGACTTCAATTGACTTGAAAACTTAACTTCTAAGTGTTTTAATAACTAAAGTTTTAATTATCAGTTTTATTTGACTGCCTAAAATAAAAATCTTAGGTTTCAGCTTGACTTACAGTAAAGGTTCAAAAATAAAGAAAATAAACAACTCATTGTGAATAAATACCCATCCTATTTCAATTTTCAAAACTTAAAACTACGCAAATATCATAGTCTGATAAAAAGACAGAAACATACACATGTCAGCTGAAACAAGCAGGCCAAACGGCAAATCCTGGCAACCACCCCTAAGGGTGTGAATGGGGGTATCCAAGGTTCAAAAATTCTCCCATTTATTTATTTTTTTAAGGATCTCCTAAGGAGTTGCATGTCAGAGTCCTTCGGCCGAAAATTTCGTCCGTTGCGCTCTTTCTCTAACCGTTTAGGCGCTAGAGGGTCTTTTATGACGAAAATAAGCTAAAAATTGCCATAGTGAACAATAAGTTGTAGAAAAAGGCATAAAACCCGCAAAATAGAAGGGAAACTCTCCCCCTACCCCCAAAAAACGTTTTCTAAGCAGAAGGGTGGGTTGTTGTCGCGGTGCTTCACCTTTACATCCCTTTCTCGTGTCTACGGGGCAAACTCCAGAGTTGTGCGCGCGAGCCAGATTGACAAAATAGACGTCTACAATTTTGACGAAAAGAGTTAAAAAACGTTACATAGTGATGCACAGCATAGACAACTAAGACATAAGAAATTGTCTGAAAAAGATTTAAACTCTGACGATGTCATTGACTTAATGCTAAGTCGACGTGAAGAACTGATTGAAGAGCCACAAAACCGTTTCATACAGCGAGTCTCGGATCCATTCATGGCTCACCTCATGTCTGGAAGAGTTGTAAAAACAGCATTTAAACATTTTACTAATAAGAGAATTATTACTTGCCATATAGATGCGACAGGTAAATTAGTTCGATCCAACGCATACTGCGGAGACACAATTTACCTCTGCAGCTGTATTGTAAACATTAATGGTTACTGCCTACATTTTTTTGAGCTCCTTAGCTGCAAGCACGACGCCGATTCCATTGGCAGTATTCTTGGGCTCTTTAGACAGTTCTGCGAAGCTGATTTGCGCTTGGCATGGCCCTGTGTCGGGCGCATCGTTACAGATTGTAGCTTTGCCATGATCCACGCCATTATGGTTCGCTGGAATCATACAAATCTTGATAAGAACCTAATGGTGGCCTTCAAATTTTGCATTAAAAAATTCACTCATCAAGATATGGCTGCTCATGTAATATTGCGGCTCTGCAGAAACCACTGGGTGAAAATGGTGTGCGATAATTTGAATTCACATTTATTGGTGGTAAAGTGAAGACAGTCATAGTGGAAGTCACGGTGAAGCTCATGGATAGCCAAAACCTGAACACTTTTGAAAACATCTTTAAACATTTAATTACAATCTTGTACAGTAAAGTACAATATTTTGGTGTTGTTGAAGCTTTCCAAAAATTGGGACTAGAAGAAGAGAAGATTAAGTCAAATTATGACGACCCAAAGCATTACAGCGTAGATGATGGCTTGGACGAAAACTCGTTTGCAGCCAAAAAAACCAATGGATTCGACGCCATTTCACGTCTATTTCAGGAAAATTGTCATAGCAATGGAAAAAAAACTTGCTGAGTCACCACTACAGAGTACAGTACTGACCAATCACAGTAAGAATCCTTTTTATTGTCCTGAGTTTATTGAATTGATATTTTTCAAGAACCACTATGCTGCTTTAATTACGATGTGGAGTGGACTACTTGATGGCATTCTGTGTGGAAAAGAAAAATTCACTGCGACTAATGCGCGACTAATGCGCCTGTTGAAGGATACTTCAATCTGAAAAAAAAATCAGATACATTTGCAATCCAAGGAAAACCTTAAAAAGATTTGTTGGGCTTAGCAAAAAACACACCTTTGCAGTAGAAAAGGCAATAAGTTTAAGGATCAGAACGGATGGCTTTACCTTTGAGGAGCAGGATGATGACATAGAAGATCCACCAGAAAAGAAAATGGTGGTTGATCAAACGTCAAGAGAATCAGCACCTCCTAATGATCTTGAGCTTGATGTCGACGAAACAGCAACAGAAAAATGGGATTGTAAAAGAACGAAATATTCTTATTAATTGGGTCATACTTTGAACAAAATAAGTCCTCGTCTTCAAGGTAAAAATGAAGGCAATGCTGAGAAAGAAATGAAAATAATACCTTCTTTAATTTCACAATGAAGTGCAAAACAAAGAAAAAGCCTCTCCCTATCCAAAAAGAAATTACAGGGGAAAGGCCGTACTCTGACTGAAGTTCTCGGGAGTCCTGAAGAGTACTGGAAAAGGGTCGATAAGAAGCAGACACCACCTCTTAAATTTAGGGTGGGCCAAAGTCATCAAGCCGTTCATTTTATCGTCGGTAGCCGACCACCTTGGATCTGGAAAGGATACAATTCCCATTGAGACTGAAAAAGTGACAGCCCCACAACAAATCACCGATACATTACACGAGAATCCAGTAGGCGTTCTTAAAACTTATCCAGAGCGGATTTTGTCCTCGCACTATAAATTTTATCTTCCTGAAACTGGCTGCCAAAGACCTAAATTATGGAATATGCTTGACCAAGATACAAGAGACGTTCTAGATAATGCATCTAAAGGTGACATTCGGCGGGCTGTGATGGCTTACGTGGCTCAAGATCGCCTATATACCTAGAAAACTTTTACCAGTTACTAGAGAAGTCGTTGGATTCATCGACAGTTGATGCCTGTTTGTACGCCCTACACACGGAATGTATCAACGAATCCACATACATCTGTCCTGTGACTGAGTCAAGCATATTCCATAATTTAGGTGGACATCTCGAAGGTATTTCGTCTTGATTTCATGACGAGATTTAGGCGAGGCACCCGCCGAGCGCCAGGGCTGCGGGGTAGCGCCCCAGGGCTGCGCGGCCTGGAACTCGTCATGATCTCGACGTTATCTCGTCATAAAACGGAACATATTATGACGAGATTCGAGCGACAGCAAGAAATTCGTACCACGAAAGTCGACGCTTTTCTCGTCCGCATGTGGTCTTGTGCTCGACTACATTTGGACACAATCTGCTCTCTAAGTCGACATGGGCTCGTCTCGGCCCTATGACGAAAATCATTCCATTTGGTTTACGTTTAGTTATCTTATGATTCTTTTCAACTCCAGCTCCCCAATACTACCCCATGGCGGGCATGGCAAGTGCTCCATCGACGTCGTGGGGGACTCCATCGATTCCACAAGTGCAGCATGAGCCTACAAGTTACCAGTTCCAGCACTCAGCTGGTTACTTGCCTGGCCAAGGTAATGTGCTTTTCATCACCCTGATATTTGTGAGTGGCTAAGTAGCAATTTAATGGATTTTGTCTTGCAATAGATTAGGAGAGGCCAGAGACGGTAGAGATACCATGACTGAAAATTATGGATAGTCTGTATCGCCCACTGGTGTCTCCAAATCTGTTGTGACCAAAAGACCCCTTTCTGGCAATCTTGCAGACACAAATTGCAAAACTGCCATTTATCCACTTACAGTTTCACCAATGGGTACACACTAAATCCCTATGCATTTTGTTATTTCATTCAGTAATTTATATAGCCCTAAAATGGCGTACAATGTCTAAGTAGAACTGTACAATTTGCACTTAATTAAAACTGACTTCAATTTTCTAATTTGCTTGTTTCAGGTACTGGTGATCTCATAGAGGCCATACAGCTCCTCACAGCTACTATTAGCAGCCTCAGTACCCAGATCGACGCTGGGACCCTAAATGAAGCTATTGAGAAATTTACAATCAGCATTGACCTGCTCAGCAAGCTAGCTCTACTAAATTTCTGTTTGATTATTTTCCTTGTTTTCTAGTCAAGTAATGTTTTTGTTTGGTTGTATTTAGTGACATCTATAGGACTGAAGTTTTTATGAAGTGTGTATTTTGACGTCAGGGGTCACTACCCTATTAATTAGGACCAAGGAGCTAGTTTGAACTGAATAAAAAAGCCACATTTATGTTTCTTTTATTGATAAAGTATCATACAATGTGACGCTGAACAACTTGATATACTCTGAGCAAAACCAAAATACAGCACGCTCATTTTCTTTATTACCTACGACAAGTAACCAACATAATCGAATAATTTTGGATCACCATGTTTCATTGGGTAGAATTTGACAGTGTTATTTCCAAATCCATAATGCAAAAATATTAAACAAGTTCTTTTAAATGCTCTCAGATACAACTAGGATCTAAACACTTGCAGAGTTAAGTCTAAATACAGCAGATTAGCTTGCACAGCCTTCTACAGAATGAGGTAAGTGGAAGACTCACAAATCCCGCTTTACTTTGTCACTACCCTCAATTACCTGGTAGTAAACTTGAGAATCAGAAAAATACGGCAGGGCAAAAGGGTAACATATTGCTTCATTACTATAACCTAGGGGGTAAACATATGCTTCAAATAGCATGAATAGTGGAGAGGCCTTAAATTTACAAATAATTGTTTGGCAAATTAATTTTATTAAACAGAGAAAAACTCCATCTTTCAAAATTGTTGACACGGACTGTTTGGAATGAAACAGTATCACCACAGCAGTAAGATCAAATACTAATAATTTACTGTTATTCTGGTTTACTGAATTCTGGTTGTTTCAGGTCGGTCTCGAACTGGAGCTCAAATCACTTTTGGAGGCCTCGAGCCTGGACACCGACTCTCTCTCCTTTGCTGAGTGCAGGAGAATAAAAGGGGGCAAGTTCATTTTTCACTTCTCTATTTTTACGCCATCATTTTCTGATTGCTGTAAGCAGGAGCTTCATAATGTCAATTTTGAGTTCAGCCAGAAAGTCTACACCATTGAGGTGTTAAATGAAAGCATGGCGTATAGTGAAACCGAAAGAGGCCGTCCGCTTTTCCAAAACGTCTTTTTATTTTCTGTCTCCTGTTGTTAGTAGTATCATAGTATTTCTATTTTTTTTAAAATGTCTTTTGAGTAGTACATTAATTTGTTACTTTTTTATGACTCTGATCATGATTTTGAACATTTTGTAAGTTTCGCAAAACCAACAAAGTAGATTTTATTGCTATCATCGTAAAGCACACGTCTATTTCCTTTGGCATGAGCTAAACAGGCGCCTAGACGAACAAAATGCATCATGCACCACATGTTTCGGCCGAGCCGTTCACCCACGGCAACCGTTAAAACAAAAAGAGCCAATTTTCTTCTTAATCACGTCTCACTCGGTTCGGGTAGGAGTCTTAAAGCTGGATTTCGGATATGTTGAAGTGGGCAAGGGTATCTATACGATACACAAAATTATTATTCGCTCACAATTTTTGAAACGCTTTAAATTACAAGTTTAGTTTGGCTCCTTTACGCGCCCAGAGCCGCGCACCATCCCTATCCGGCCCGTGAGTGCGAGAGAGACAGACAGAGCCGCCCGTTCCGTGTCTTTGTGTGTCTTCAAAACCAACGTCATCCGAACACCGTCTCCAAGTGCTTTGTCGTGTAATGTTTTACTGGTAAAACATTTTGAAAAGAACGACTTGCCAGTGAATAGTGACGTGTTTGCAAGAGGAGTGCTCTGCTCGCCGGCGTCGGAGTCAGTTCCACTGTCCATCCCGCTCCGGTCGGGGGGGTCCCTCTCGGCGTGGATCGAGGAACACCGCTGCCACCAGTGTTCTATTCCTCTCGAGGATGGGGTTGGACCGGACCGGTAGGAAGTGGGTGGGGGGATCAGGAGCCAACACGTCTGCACTGGAGCACGGTTTATTCGAAAGTGCCAAGAGCCCTGGCGCCAGCCGCGAACCCAGGCAACCAAACCAACAATTGGTGCCCGCGAGAGAAAGGGGCGGGGGCGTGCAGCCAGCAAGTGTTGCCAGTGAGAGCAATACAACAATACCTTTCATTGATTTGTGACCTTTGGGGCCGAAGTCCTATGGGGTCTAGAGCGCTTAGCGGAAGTAGAAGAACAAAAACGGAAGGTGGATAGGCGCCCGCACTCCTCCCCGCCTGCCGCCTCCTCTTCTCCCCGGGCGCTCCCCCACTCTGCCCAGTGGAGGAGACGGGGACGGCACGGGCACCTTTCCACCTTCCGTTTTTGTTCTTCTACTTCCGCTCAGCGCTTTAGACCAATACCCTATTAACGACTGTGCCTTTTGCCTGATTTGGGTGTTAGCGTCGCAGACCTAGGGAAATGTATACCAGGGGCGTCGCAGCGCATCAGTGCTTCGTAAGGTCGCGAAGCCTGTTACGCGAGACGTGGTCTGGCGTACATATAGCTTAGTTTTAAACAAGCAGGCCCGCCCTTCCGCCAAACGAAGTTGCCCGCTCCGCTTCGCTCCGCCGGCAACTCCGTTCGGCAGGGGCCGGGCCTGCTTGGCCTGCAGGCGGCGATGGTCGGGCCGCAGGCCCGACCATTTCTGTCACGTGATTTGCTGAAGAACATGATCGAATGATGTAGCGGGCCTTCGGCCCGCTTAAACCCGTCGTCTTTGAGTTTGCCCCGTAGACAGGAGAAAGGGATGTTACGGTGAAACACCGGAACTACAACCCACCCTTCTGCTTAGAAAACGTTTTTTGGGGGTGGGGGGAGAGTTTCTTTCCTATTTTGCGATTCTTAGGCCTTTTTCTACAACGTATTGTTCACAATGGCAATTTTTCGCTTATTTTCGTCAAAAAAAGACCCTCTAGCGCCTAAACGGTTAGAGATGGAGCGAAACAGACGAAATTTTCGCCCAAAGGGCTCCACTATGACGAGTTACCCCTTAAGAGAACTTATAAACAAATAAAATACTTTTCGGGAGTATTTTTGAACCTTGGATACCCCCATTCACTCCCTTAGGGGTGGTTGCCAGGATTTGCCGTAGGCGTTTCGTTCTCTAGGAGTGGACCTTAAGATACCCTGAAAATTTCAAGTCTCTAGCACTTCTTCTAGTGGAACAGACAGACACACAGACAGACAGACACACAGACACGAGGTCGTTTCGAGGGGTACATCACTCCGATTCTGGGCGTACACCTACTTTTAGTCGATTTTTTGGGGCCGTGACTTTTTGACTTTTTTTGACTTTTTTTGACTTTTTTTGTACTTTTATTTGACTTTTTTTTGACTTTTTGATCAAATTTATTTGACTTTTATGATTTTTTCCCTGCTATATTTTATAAATAAGGGAGAGTTGTAATTTTTGGGCTAGTAATAAGGTTTTTCCAAGACTTTTT
>NW_026267595.1:59490-61177 GCF_000697945.3 Frankliniella occidentalis | reverse complement strand
GCAGATTCGCCTTTGTTACCGGGCGCTCCGCAGATTCGCCTTTGTTCGCCGGACGTGTCGAATTGGGGTAAGAAAGTCAATGATCTAAGAGACATCTGTGCTATTACTAAGCATTGTATAAGCAAAAAAATTGGGGATGTAAATGAATTAAGTAAAAGCCTCAGTAAATATCAGAAAAAACTTAAAATTGCGTGCAATGCAGCAGTCAAAGTTCATTACAGCAATAAAATTATTCTGTCAAACAACGTTCAAAAGGAAGCATGGAAAATAGTTGGTTCTCTGATGGCAAATGACAACCCTAAACGGCATGAAAATATATCCCTAATGGTACAGGGGGAACCCTGCACCGACCCAAGGGAGGTTGCGGAGACATTCAACAACTATTATCTTGCTGTCCCTCAAGGCGTTATAGACAAAATAAAACCAATTGACTTTGACAACAAAAATTTAAAAAAGGTGCAACAGTCAATATTTCTAACACCCTGCTCAGAACTAGAGATTAAAAAAATTATATCAAAAATGAAGAGTAAAAGATCAGCAGGGCTGGATGATATCTCGAATGAAATTCTAAAAGAGACAGTGGATGAAATATTGACTCCCTTCGTACATGTGTGCAACTTAGTGATGGAAACCGGGGTGTATCCGGACCAACTTAAAGAATCTAATATAAAACCCTTATACAAAAAAAAAAGGAAGTAAAAGTGATCCCTCTAACTATAGACCAATTGCTCTTATATCTAGCTTTTCAAAAGTGCTGGAAACAGCTATATTGGACAAAATAAACCTATTCATGGAAAAGAACAATGTAATAGAGGATGTCCAATTTGGTTATAAAAAGAATGTTTCAACAATTGATGCTATCATAAATTTAGTAGATAAAATAATCAATGCTCAAAAAGAAAATTTAAAAATTGTTGTAATATTCCTAGATTTAAGCAAAGCATTTGATTGTGTATCACATAAAATTTTACTCAATATTTTAGAGCAATATGGTATACGGGGAACACCTCTTCATCTGATGCAATCCTACTTGCATAATAGGACACAATGTGTAGAAGTTGCACACATGGAGGAAGGTGTACTATTAAGTACTCGTTCAGAGAGAAAATTGGTGCCGGTCAATGTCCCTCAAGGGTCAGTCATGGGACCACCACTTTTTAATATCTACACCAATGGCCTGAAGAAAGTAATTACAGAACTTGGTGGTGAGGCAATTATATATGTAGATGACACCAATATAGTCATAAAAGGCTCAACTATTAGTGAAGTTCAAGAAAAATCTAGTGTAATTTTAAAGGGAGTATTTGACTTCTTCTCTTCACTAAAACTATCACTAAACCTTGATAAAACTACATATATGACTTTCAATAAAGTGGCTGAGTTTGATCTAAATTTGAACAATACTCAAATAAAAAAAGTAGAAAATACCACTTTTCTCGGTGTACAGATACAAGAAAAAGTAAGATGGAATGCCCATGTAGATAAACTATGTTTAAAACTTGACCGCGGCATCTACATTCTCTCTCAACTTGTACAAAGTCTGGAAATGAAACAGTGTATAAAGGTGTACTACGCACATTTCTTTTCGCATTTATCTTATGGCACGGTGGTGTGGGGTGATGAGAGAATTAATAAACAACTATGTAATAGATTGTTTAAAAAACAAAAAAAGGCTGTTAGACTATTA
>NW_026267595.1:52070-54560 GCF_000697945.3 Frankliniella occidentalis | reverse complement strand
GACTGTTTATTTGACTTTTTGACTTTTTATTTGACTTTTTGACTTTTTTTGACTTTTCAAATGACTTTTTGACTTTATCTTGACTTTTTTCTTGACTTTTTTAATCGCGTACACCTACTTTTAAGAGTGGTGTACCCCTCGGGTCGTTTGCATAAGCCCGCTGGATAGCTTTTTCAAAGCAGAAGGGTGGGCTAAAAACGTCATTTTGGAGACTTGTGTTCTTTTTTTTTTTTTTAATGTAATTCTTGAGCTAGAATGCTCTTCTTCTAACTTGAACTGTCTTTTTATGACACAAAACGACCCTGAAAATCCCAGGTCGCTAGCTCAATAGGGTGTTCCAGGCAATCGAAAACGGAAGTAGAAAAAGAACAATCTCACTGACGTTTTTGGTTCCGTAATGGCTCTGATTAGTCGAGCTAATCACGTGCCTCCGCGGCCTTTCAGGTGTGAGAAAAGGTCAGATCAGTTTCGAGCTTCCCTCCACATTTGAAAGGTTAGGATCGGACCAAACTACTATGGTAGAAAATGTCCAACTCTTGAGTTTTTCATAATTTGCGTGAAAACGGTGCGGACGTTTTTTTGGTTCAAAGTGCCTATTTTTCAGGAGGCCCATAGGAAAGGGGGGGGGGGGGAGCCCCGCCCACCCTCTGTCCTACCCCCTTAGTAAGCGCCCTTTAGAGGTGTTAAATGCAACACTACCTGGATCGCACTGTACTGGTCATGTCGCGTCTCCAGTCCCTCTGTCGCTGCATTATTCTTAGTTGGGCTAAACCGAGGGGTGCCCAACTCGAAAAAATCGTGTACACCTGATTACCAAAAAGTGATGATTACCAAGGATTACCAGAGACTACCGTAGATTACCGAAGATTACCCATGATTACCAAGGGTTTCCGAAGATTACCACTGACAAAAGATCACCAGAGATTACGAAAGATTGCCATTGATTACCACAGATTACCAGTGATTACCAAAGATTACCAGTGATTCCCAAAGATTACCAGTGATTCCCAAAGATTACCAGTGATTCCCAAAGATTACCAGTGATTACCAAAGATTGCTAGGAATTTCCTTGCTGGATTACTTAGTGATTACTAAAGATCACCTGGTGATTACCAACGATTACCTGATGATTACCAACGATTACCTAGTGATTACCATGGATTACCGGCGATTACAGAGGATTACCGGCGATTACCAAGGATTACCGGTGATTACCAAGGATTACCGGTGATTACCAAGGATTACCGGCGATTACCAAGGATTACCGGTGATTACCAAGGATTACCAAGGATTACCGGTGATTACCAAGGATTACCGGTGATTACCAAGGATTACCGGCGATTACCAATGATTACCGGTGATTACCAGGGATTACCTACTCTGTGTACACCTGATTACCTCAGTTGGGCACCCCTCGGGCTAAACTCATTGACAAGTTTTTGCACCTCCGCGGCCCAGCAAGCATCCAGCGCATTAGTGATTGCCTATCTTCTGTCAGTCCGATGGCACCGCCCTGTCCTTTAACAAGCTTGTTGTTCTGCTCATGTACTTGATCTGGTGATATTCGTGTGAATAGTTCCCTTGTTTTTGCAAGCGAAAAGAAACCCTTGGTGAAAGCAGAATGTACATCGGGTGCTGTATGTGGCAGCTCGACAAGGTCTTAGAGGTGAACCGTTAGCCACCTGGCGTAATTGATTTTGTCCCATGAGAAAAAAAGAGGCAGCATCTATTTTATACCGGAGAGGTATTGTAGTCCAGGAATATTACCTAAAAATCAAGGCAACCTGGGAAAAAATGAGGTTGTCGCGGAAATGACATTATTTAATCAGAATTTCATGCTCTCCAAGAAAAAAAAGTTCCGACCAGAAACGGATCGTGAAAGCAGATGATACCTTGTGAAGAATTATTATATTCCAGTCTATTATATTTCCGTATTTACACTTGTGGGGAAAGGGAGAGGGGTGGGTGGCGGTGCGGTGCGGGGGCTCCAGCGGTAGAAGGGAGGGGGGCTGCTAGCGCTAGCGCGGCCGACTCGGCTCGGGGCTCGGGCTCCGCTCGGAACTCGGCTCGCCTCAGCAGCGCTACAACGCGTGGCGTGGCGGGCGTGGCGTGGCTGACGCGGCGGCGGCTGGCGACTGGCGACGTACGCCAGCCGCTTCACGACCCCGCCTAGCAGGCCCAGCCCAATACGTACATGAGCTTTCTTCTGGTTCTCTTTAATATTTCTTAATCGAGAGTAAAAGCAATGACACCTTACATTACTCATGTATAGTTATATGTATGTTAAGTGTAAGTAAGTTTAAGTTTGTAAGGTATCATCTGCTAAAAAGATTGTTTGTGACCAATTCCAGAATTGAAAAATTTTCTAGAGCTGGCATCACAAGTGAAACAAGCTGGGCCCGCTCTTCCGCCAAACCAAGTTGCCAGCTCCGCTTCGCTCCACCGGCAACTCGGTTCGGCAGGGAGCGGGCCCAGCTTGGCCTGCCGGCG
>NW_026267595.1:34427-50235 GCF_000697945.3 Frankliniella occidentalis | reverse complement strand
ATGGCATAAGCCCGCTTATATAGCTTTTAAGCAAAAGAGCGGGCTAAAAAGCGATATTTTGACTATTTTACTGTAGCTTTGATCTTGATTTTCAGCGGAGGGTCCTAGAAGAACTTTTTTGAGTCCCACTAGTTGTTTAGTGATACGGAATAGTTTACTAACAATTTTCACCATAGTGCTGTCAAACATTTTGGTGATTTTCGCTAAAGACCAATAGTTAAGAAAGATGTTGCAATCGATGAGTGTGGGCGAGTGACGGACGGTGTAGCCGTAATGTTTTTGAAATTTCCCGCGCAGCATCAATAGCAGACGATGCCTGGGCTAGTTCCCGCAGTTCCCGCCCTCGCGGCGTGGGGCGCTGCGCTGGCCTGGCGCGCCGGTGCCGCCGCGTTCTGCGCCTGCAGGCTGGCCGCCCCCCACCACCGGGCTTGCGGCCGCTGCTGGGCGCGCCGCGCGTCAACGAGCGTAACCCCTCCACCGAAAAAGCACCCAGCGCGCAGGCAACAATGCAGCTTCTCGGCTGCTGACGCGTCACGGCTAGTAGACGGCGGATCAGTTGAGTTTTGTTTGTAAACATGGAGCGCTGTATTCTCTGTGATGGTTATAGTTTAAAGAATAAGAAGACTGTGATAGTGAAAGAAGGTTTGAGGACAATTGTGCTCGTGAGTCAACATGTGAAGAATGATGGTTTGGCTAAAAGAATCTGTGATCTGTCTCAACTGGAAGTGCACGTTGCTTGTCGGAATAAGTTCACGCACCACATCGACTTGGTAAGTCTCAAAACGTTTCCATTATCTTACAGTGATGAGTTAGACATTGCGTGTCATGGACACCGTTACTTTTACAGAAACATTTAGCGAACAAGGAGAATGTAACACCGATGAAGCGTCGGTCGTCCGAGCCTCTTTTTGACTTTGAAAGACACTGCTTTATTTGTGGTCAAGATGCCAATGAATCCACCGGTTCAAAACTGCCTCTAAAACATCGAAGAGTTATTCACTGTGTTCAGACCTTTGTGAAGTCAGATAAGGCAAATTATTTTAGTAAGAAGTTAGCACCTACTTGGATTGGGCCTTTCACTATGAAGACACGAGTTGGCAAAGTCTCATATATGTTGGGAGATGAAA
Organism: Frankliniella occidentalis; assembly: GCF_000697945.3. Lineage (NCBI taxonomy): Eukaryota > Metazoa > Arthropoda > Insecta > Thysanoptera > Thripidae > Frankliniella > Frankliniella occidentalis. The sequence goes on along the minus strand of NW_026267595.1, from coordinate 49,108 downwards.
AGGGCAATGAGAACGGACCGTGGCTCATTGAACAATTGAAGAAATATTTCGGGCGAGGGAGAAACCGTGGTTGATTGCCATCCTTGGTTCATTTAGAGTTATCTTTCTTCTAAAATTTTCTGTAAAAAAGAACCCTGGACGCATGAAACCCGCCGAGCCCCCCCCCCCCCCTCAGTTAGGCGGACTTACTATCGTGTCCCGCCCCACCGCGCCTCGCCGCCACCCTACCCCGCCGCCACACCACACTGCCGTCACCTCAACCCATATTCTTCTGTTTCATCATTTTCGTTCTAGACACTACGTTTTTATGGTGATCTCCAATAATGGAGAGCACAGACACTAGGTGTAGTGAGGTTAGCTGTTAGCTCCAAAGAACAAAGAGTACAATCTTTGAAAAATCCCTGTCATGGTCAGTCTCTCAGAAACTACAGATTGGCTTAATGTATAAATTCTGAAACCAAAATAAATTTACAGCGTACTCCCGACGAAACAAGCACTGAGAAAGTAACGAAATCAAGGTAGATAGAACGGCGATGCGAAAACCAAAACAACCACTTGTTTTTAGAGGATCCGGGTTAGGGGAAACGGAAAACTGAGAGGCCGGCCAAAGATTGTCGTAAAGCTAACTGATACCATATAAATTTTTCATTAATGCTTGACAACGGAGCAGAAAGTGCAGCAGACGAATGTTACGGGGGGGTGGGGGCATCACTCCAGATCAGAGTGTACGAGTTAGTACGTTAGTACACCGTAGTCCACCCTATTTTTTTGCGTAATGTTTCATCATTTCTGCAAAATAATGTTATTACGGAACTATTACGTTTGATTTTTACCATTTGTACGCGTTATTACGCTGTTAGTACGTCTTTAGTACAGGCCTGGGTGTACGAGTTAGTGCGCAACTGATTTCCCCCTCGGAATGTTACTTATATAGCTATTTGTTTTGTTAGTCCATATCTACTGAATAAACCATGTTTCAGCAGGATTCTATTCCAGAAAATCGAGAGTGTCTCCTTTCCACTATGATACTTTAAACCAGCCTTTTTAACTTTTGGAAAGTAGGTAATTGACATCTTTTGGATCCAAGATTTCTGGGCTATTGCAGTGTTTTCATATTTTACTGGAAATTTCAAGCATCCTACTGCCTCAAATCAATATTATTTTGAAAGCTTTTCTCTATGTGTCAATAATAAAATCTGACTGAAGTATTTCTCTTGTGATGTAAGGCTGCCACCTTATCATTTTAAAATTTGTCCCCGCTCAATATTTACTTTAAAAGTAAATATTTTAACAACGAACTTACGTGTCAGAAGGAACATGAACATGTCTGTATTGGTAAATGGTTGTGATTACACAAATTAAAACCAATAAGATAGTTATTGTGTCTTGAGAGAGTCTTGACACAAGTTTAAAATCACATAATTGTGCCTTGAGAGTCTTGAGACCAGTTAAAAATTACATAATTGTGTCTTGAGAGTCTGGAGACTACTTTAAAATCATAGAATATCACAGGAAATCAACTTAAAAATGCTTGTATGTAATAATAACAACAAATAAAACCAAAGAAAAATAGAAGGGAACTTCTGGATGATTTGCCACTGATGCTGGTTTACTCCTCTTCTCCACTATTTTCTTCATCTAAAGATGGCCTTATATCATTGTCAATGTTGTCAGGTATGCTATCATCTGTCACCAATGAATGGTAGAATCCATGACAATCAGAATCAATCAAATGTAGCATAGGTAGATCTTTTTTCTTTCTTTGAACTGATCTTGTGAGGTCCTCAATACACTGGTTCTGGTATTAGCGTGAAGGGTTTCTTTTAAGACCTTCTCATGTTTACATAAGCGAAGCTCTCATCATCACTGAATGAAGTCTTGAAAGCAATAATGCCAGGGGGAGGATCTCTGCGGTGCTGCAGCCAAACAACAGGTTTCCAGAGAATTTTTTTCTTTCTTGGTATTATTTTTCCTTTTCACAAGGGGGAATCTTTTCCTGTAAATAGGCCTTTAAAGTTAAGCTGTTCTTCGCCTAACAACTTTACTTAAAACTTGTTGCTGGCTCCTCGGACCAAGTTAAACCAGTCTCTAGAAATGTGAATCTCCACAGCTTTCTTCTTTCTTTCTTCAATGACAGCGTGGTCAGTGTCACATTCTAGATGGGTATGGCCCGGCACCAAGAACTTTTGGTCGATGGCCTTAAGGGATTTCTTTTGACTCAATGCTGTCACTAGAGCACAGTTGATGATAGCATTTTTGGTTTGGCCACCACATGTGTCCGACCACAAAATTAGATGCTCCACTTTAACTGGCAAATTCATGATGAATTTAAAAACAGCTGAACCAACTTGATTTGCGCCCCTACCTCCTTGTCCTTCATGCCACATGTTATGTATACTGTGGTCATTCGACATGATATGAATAGTCAAATTGTAAACCCATAACTGTCTTAGATAGAATACAATAGAAGATTGGAGGTTGGGGGTAGATAAACATTGTTGAGGATCAAATGCCACAGTTTCAACATACTCTTCAGATTTGGCTCTCTCCTTATCCTGCCTCTTTACATCAATTGTAGCTTCAGCTTTGGTGTGGTGCTCTGCCTGCAGAGCTGTGTTCTCTGCCAGTTCTGCTTCTGATTTAGAGTGAGGGATAGATACGTGAAAGGAATGGCATTTGTGACATGTGTCAATTCTTAGAGGTTTGATCTTCAAACCAAGTTTGTGAAATTGTCTTTCATAGCTCCAACTCCACGCCTACTTTACTTAACTACTTTTTACAAGCCTGTATACCTCCCATCCTATAGGAGATATCCCCAAACTCTTTGGTGAACAGATGCAGACTGCAATGTACTACATTGTGCCATACGTAACTCAATTTGGGGGGTAAGTCACTTATCACCTCCTTACACTTCACTAGCCCAAGTGTACCCCTCTCCTCTTAAAAATACTGCATGCTTTCCTTGCTTTTTACTTGTACTGTAATAAAACACTTTGTTTGTAGGTTGCCATCGTCCTGGGGTTTTTGCACCGAGAGTTTGTCTTTACCTCAATCGACAAGACCAGATCTGTTGCTGCGAAGGATATTGCTAAACTGCAGACGAACCTCCAACCACTCGATGGTTATAGTGGACTGATTGCTTCGTTAAAAGAGCGCCTTGCCCCAGAGCGGGAGCTCTGCTCGCTGCTACAGCAGGTCAAAGCGTGCAAGGAAGTGGTGCACTTTTTAGACCGTCCTTCTGCTTTGAAAAAGCTATCCAGCGGGCTTATGCAAGCGACCCACCAATACTGGGTTTAAAATTCTCCCATAAGGTTTTCCTGAATCAGAATCAAAATGACATTGGTAGAGAGATCATGCGCGCAAACTTTTAAGTTAAACAATCAACTTTTCTCTGCGCTTCAGTGTCTGGGACCAAAAAGATAACTCCATACCTACAATCTATTGTTGTATCTTAGTTAAGGGTCTATTAGGAAGTGAAAGTTTCACTCAGTTTGACCATGGCCATCTATAGTGCCAGACAGTCTGCAGCTGCTCTGTGGGTTTCACGTTGGTCAGGCTAAATGGGACTGGATCTTCTCAAATATGCCTAAGGAGCAAAGAAAACAATTTATGGCTGCTTTTCAACAGGTAACAATGTCATTCCATAATAACTTCAAAATGGTAAAAAAAAGGTGCAATAAAAAAAAAAAAACATTTTCTTACCTTTATTGCAGCTTCAGTATGCGGATTCTTGTGAGACTTTGAAAAACAAAATTGAGGCGTTAAAAGAAATGTCAGAGGACTATTATGAAAAGAAGGGTCAAAGGCTTACTAGATAATAAAGACGAGTGGGTGCAATTCTATCGAGCAGATCTCCCAATTGGTGGAAATCACACCAATAATTATGCTGAAGCATCGATACGTGTACTGAAAGATGTCACTTTACAAAGAACAAAAGCCTTTAAGGTAAGGGTCCGGTGAAATGAAATTTTTCTACAACTTTAGAGTAAAACATTTTATCTTTTAGTATGTTGTAGGGGTTGTAAAAAAAGTAAATTTGACCACAATCTCACCTCTGTAGGTCAAGCCGTTCCCAAGTTACACTAATTTAAGTGTTTAAAATAGCTCAACTTTGGCGAACCCCTTGCGCAACACAGTATGGAGTACGACCCAACGCATTGGCAGTTGTTTTTTTTAAAGCTTTTTCTGAGGTCTGATCAGTGAGACATTCGCAATTTTCTATTCAGGCAGCATCCACAATTTTTTTAAAATGTTTCCTCCAAAAAGTAACGTTTTTGGCCGATTTTGACCACTTCTAGAGCTGTTATAAAAAATCTAGGAAGAAATTGAGAAAAAACTCACTGGTCAGTCCTTGAAAACACCGAAAGGAAGTCACAAATCAAAGGGCAGCTTTCTACCACATAACCTGTTGCGCAAGAAGTTTTTCAAATTTCCACAAAATGTACTCTATCAACAACAGGCTTTTGTCGAAAAAGCTACAAGAACCACTGGGTAGACCGATCCAAAATAAAAAAGTAAACATGTTTCGTGAACTTTAAATGGTTTCCCCATAGGAGAGAGGTCCAAACAATGTTTTTTTCGGCGAAAACTCATTTAAGAATATTTGTACGAAAATTGCAGTTTTTTCACCGGACCCTTACCTTAACATAGTTGCAATTGTAGATTACATTGAAGTATCTTGGGAGAGGTACCTTCAAACAAGATGGAGCTGGTTTGCATGAGATACAGTTGCAAGGCCAGAAATACTTTATCAGGATTTGGTAAAGAGAATGTCAACAGATTTAGCCAAGGATATTGAGCGTATTGAAGAAGGACTCTATCGTGTTCCTAGTGCCACCAACAAGGATTTAAAATATGAAGTGACGGTCAAGCTGGGCCTATGTACTTGCAAAGCTGGCGCACCTGGTGCGTTTTGTAAGCACCAGGCTCTTCTACATCAGACATTTGGAGGTGTCTTTCCAAACTGTCCCCCCATTACCTCAGCTGACAAGCCTCCTTGGGGTTCTGGCCATGGGTGAGGATTGCCCTACCAAAAGTCGTTTCTTGGGGATGAGAGAAACTTTGGATGACCTTGAAACTCACCTGCATGAGCTTCAGGTTTTGTACTCTTACTCTGTCTTGCCAGTTGATTGCAGTCCTTCACAACATGAACAGCAATCAGTAGGTTGAAATGCCTTGTTGGCTGAGCGATTAGCGAAGCCTATTACTCCACTGATGATCAAAAAGTTTCGCGTCTGTTTGTCTGTGTGTGTGTGAGTGTGTGTGTGTGTGTTTGTCTGTACGCACGATAACTCGAGAACGAATTGAGCTAGCGACCTGGGATTTTCAGGGTCGTTTTGTATCGTAAAAAGACAGATCGAGTTCGAAGAAGAGCATTCTAGTTAAAAAATTGGATTTTTAAAACATCAAAAACTACAGGTCCCCAAAATGACATTTTTTAAAAATACTTATTTAATGTGTGCTCAGGGGTAACTCATGAAAGTAGAGTTCTCCAGGCGAAAATTTCGCCCGTTTGGCTCTATCTCTAACCGTTGAGGCGCCACAGGGAGAGGGCGATTTCCACTTGAAAATGACACCTTTTTGTATTAATGTTGTTTCTCAGACATTTGATGGACTCTGGTGGGGCAACTCGTCAAAATAAAGTCCTGGGGGTAAAATTTGTGTCCCTTGGAGCCAAAGGCCTATCTACGACTCTGCCTTTTGCCCGACTCAGGTGTCAGCGCCGCAGGCCTAGGTAGATGTATGCCAGGCGCGCCGCAGCGTAACAGTGTTTCGTGAAATATCGCAAAACCTGTTACGCAAGACGTGGTCTGGCGTACATCTACTTAGTAGTCCAGTGATGATCAAAAAGTTTCGGCACATCGATAGTTGGGGCCAAAACAAACGTTTTGACCCGCAGAGGCAAAAAACATTTCCCTTAGGAAAAAAGTTATAAGGGGTTAAAATTAACATGGCGCCTTACGGGGACTCCGGGTAGGCAGCACGCAGCACACGGCCGGCCGTTTTTCGCTGTTCACGCGGTTTTTCCTCGAAAATGGTGACATAGAGGTAAAGTATATTAACAAAAATCGGAGGAGCGGTACAGAAGAGTGTACTGAAGACTCTCGCGTTGAGATATTGTCAAAATGTTGCCTGTGAGGGGGTCTAGAAGCCAGCGAAGTCCAAATTCCCAAGTCGTTCAACGTCCAATCCATGCACCCAGAGTGCAGTTCTTGGGTATTTAACTGTTAAGTGAGGTGTGCTGAACACGCTAATGGTACCCGTTTGGACCTCAGACATCTTGAAAATAATTTATTGAAAATTCAGTCAAGCCGCGCAGCGCTTGGCGCGCCGGCCTGCTCGGGTCCGGCCCAGCCACTGGGCTAGCTGCAGCACCCACGGGCCCGGACTGCTCCGAGGCTGTCTCATGCAGTTCACCCCGCTAGAATGGTGGCTATTATAGAGTGTAATGTGTGAACCTCCTTTTATTTATTGATCTTTTTGGTCTTGGTCTAATGTTGATGTGGTGGGTCGAGCGTGCACGGTGCAGCGTCTCTTCTTACTGCTTTGGCACCTTTTCTGAGAACAGCACCATCGTACACACTAAAAGCTAGTGAACATGTTTGCTCATAGTTTACTGAGTTCTATGTACTTGCTGCGGTTACGCATTTTTTAATACGCCGGCATGAACAAATTTCGAAATCGTGGGAAATACTACCTCCGACCCCATTTTTCATCCGTATTGGCTAACAGTGTGTGAACAGAAATGCTCATGAGCTTCTTATGTGTAGTAATCACTGTGTTAACACTGGAAAAACAGAGGTGCTATGTAACACCTTTTAAATGTGTTAGTGTACAAATGCCTTTGTAAAGGCACTATTTTACTAACGCCTGTAGAAAGGTATTAGATACCACCTTTGTTTTTCTAGTGAAATGAGTGAAATATGTCTATTTTCTTGCTGTCATGTAAATTATCTGGATGTAGATGGGATTACAGCATCAGGATCATGAGGTTGATTGAATTTGGTAGCAGCCCCTCAGCCTCAAACTCGGGCAGCAGGTTGGCAAGCGTCTTGTAGCCAGCGTACCTCTGTGGTGCGACGGGGTTCTCGGCCGGGCATTTGAGTACGCCGGCCCTCTCACCGCACAGACAGCATTGGGCCCGGTTGGTGTTGGCTGCATTTCTGCTGCTCTCCCCTAAGACGGCAGAAGGCGCAAACTTCAGCCTCTTCTTGGAGGGGGAGCCCGTCGGGGTGATTTTGGTGCTGGGTGTGACACTGTACGATGCAAGCCCACGCACGAGCAGGGGGCACTTATACTAAAGGGTGCAAGAAATGTTTTTGAGGCCGCCCGCCCCTGTCATATACGGTGAGAGGAGCCGGGCTAGATCTAGTGCACACTCTCAGATGCCGAAGCTCCCCCAGACCCCAAGAAACGGGCCTATCGGGGTAACACAGTGGCGGGAGCAAACAATATGACGGCAGGGCAGGCCATCCCAGCAGCCGGGGCTGGGCCCGACGGGGCTGGCGCGCCAAGCGCTGCGCGGCTTTACTAAATGTTCAAAAAATTAATTTCCAGAGGTCTGAGGTCCAAACGGGTACCATACGCGTGTTCAGCACACCTCACTTGACAGTTTAGTACGAAAGAACTGCACTCTAGGTGCATGGATTGGACGTTGAACGACTTTGAACACAACTGTGTTCAAAGCCCGGGAATTTGGACTTTGCTGGCTTCTAGACGCCCTCACAGGCAACATTTTCACAATATCTCAACGCGAGAGTCTTCAGTACACTCTTATGTACCGCTCATCCAATTTTTCTTAATATACTTTACCTCTAAGTCACAATTTTCGAGGAAAAACCGCGCGAACAGCGAAAAACGGCCGGCCGTGTGCTGTGTGTTGCCTACCCGGAGTCCCCGTAAGGCGCCATGTTAATTTTAACCCCTTATAACTTTTTTCCTAAGGGAATTTTTTTTTGTCTCTGCGGGTCAAATCGTTTGTTTTGGCCCCAACTATCGATGTGCCGAGCGGTTTTGCATTAGGTCGATTTGCAGGGTTCGGCCTAATCTACTGACGTACACCGGCCACTATTACCGTTTAGTCGCCAGCGGGCGATTTCCACACGAAAATGACCCCAAACCATTTTAATGTTGTTTCTCAGATATTTGATGGTGTCTGGTGGGACAACTCGTCAAGATAAAATTCTATGGCAAAATTGTTGTCCTTGGAGCCGAAGGCCTATCTACGACTCTGCCTTTTGCCCGACTCGGGTGTCAGCGCCGCAGGCCTAGGTAGATGTATGCCAGGCGCGTCGCAGCGTAACAGTGTTTCGTGAGATATCGCGAAGCCTGTTACGCGAGACATGGTCTGGCGTACATCTACCTAGTTTAAGGTGACACTTCAAATTATTACTTCCACTTTTGTCACAGAAGTACTTCTTTTTTCAGGATCAGTCTGCTGTTGACACAGGAGCACATGAGCTCCATGAACCTGAAAATCAAGAAATACAAAATGTAATGAAAAGTGTTGCTCTCATATGAGCCTTTTAACACAAAGCACACATTGTTTAAAAATTTTGAACTAAATTTTTGTTCCAGATTCAAAACCAGCTGCAATAAGGGAAAAAAAATGAAAAGTCCAAAGATCTTTCTTTTGCAAACATCCAAAGAATGATTGAGCTGGGTTCCGAAACTAACAGTGACGGCTTTTTCAAATTTATGGATCGTGCCAACAAGGGGATGGATGGCATACAAAATTCAAATCAAGCTTTTGAAGGCATGATGAAAATAAGTGCTGCTTTGAAGTTTACCTTAGCCCGTTCTGGAAACAATACTAATGTTCAGGCCAAATCAATTGCCAGGAGAAAAAGTAAATACAGAGGGAACAAAAGATTACCTGGAGGGCGGCATTGCAAACCAGCTGCTGAGTCCCAACCTCAGTCCCAGCCACGGTCCCAGCCACGGTCCAAACCACGGTCCAAACCACAAGTATCTGAACCAGCGTCTTTGACTCAAGGAAACAGCGTGACACCTTCAGGGAGAACACGAGATGGCATGAATAGAGGCCAGAAAAGAAAGAGGAGTCTTGCCGCCAGTGTTGATGTGTCTCAATTTGCTCACTTGATCTTTTCAAACTTTTCAGCACCCTGTAACACAAAAACTGAATGTTTAACTTTGATTTCAGGTCTTTTCATTGACAAATCCACCCTTAAAAATTTTACCTTTTTACTGTGTTTTAACTTGTTTCACTCGATTGCACACGATTGACTTCGAAACGTGACCTTCGCTTGACCCCACGAAAGGTCTGAATGTCTGAACGTGGAGTGACAGGCTTGCCACAATTACGTGGAAGCCAAATTCCCTCACATTTCATGGTTGCTCTGACGCTCTTAAATTTTTGAACGGTAGGGAAATAAATATCTCAGCTAGCAGACTTCTTTGAGGATGCGAATACGAAGTGTTTAGTGCTAGAGAGGCGGCATTGCTTCCACAGTAGGGCATTGCCGCTACGGAATTATATGAAATGAATTAAAAACGCACTATCACCAAATGACAACAGCTTACGTGCCACAGAAAAGCCCCCCAATGCGGCTGTAGCTGCTCTGGGTGTTAAATTTGGCTGCCGGCTAATCCGTCGTCGCGTTTCAAGCGCAGCGCGCCGCCAGTGGCCTGCGTATAGCCGCCTACTGGCCCTCGCGCCGCTCGACCAATGAAAAGCGAGGGAACGAGCGGCGGGAGGGGGATGGGGTCGAACTCCAGGAGGGTTTCAAAATTAGCGGCCCGCCCATCGCCGCCGGCAGGCCAAGCAGGCCCGGCCCCTGCCGAACGGAGTTGCCGGTGGAGGGGAGCTGGCAACGCCATTTGGCGGAAGGGCGGGCCTGCTAACGGCAGGCCCAGGTCATCCAGGAGTGCGAGACTCGCTGGGACTCGCTTTACGAACTGCTGAAGTCCATGCTCAGGAGTTTTAGACGAAGTGCGATACTTTTTTTTATTTGACCCATATTGATCACACATTCGTTCAAAAGTAAAGCAAAGCTTTGTGTCTTTCTCCAGGTCAAGAGATTGTTCGCCGAGAACGGCGAAACCAAGCGCCTGAAAGGTATTGTACTGGGGGACATGCAGTGGCTTGTGTAGTTTCTGTCCCGTTTCAAAGTAGAGACAGACAAACTGCAAACCCGACACCCCCATTTGCTCTCCTGGCCACATGCAAGTTAAACACCACTGCCGGCCAGCGCAAACAGACACCCCTCTCTAGGGTATTTTGCGGGCAAGGGTTGCTTTGACTGCGGACAGGAAGCTTAAACCAACCATGAAGCATAAAATTGCCACATTTTTATGGCCCCAGTACCGCCACTTGCTCATGCTCAGCGAAGCAAAGCGAGACGAGGTTATTATTATTAAAGACGTTTTTATTGACAGGTGTACGCCACAGTCCGGGTACTCTTGACGGGCGATGTTGTGGCTGAGGACAACCCAGATGGTAACCTTTCACCTAGTCCGAAACGAGCTCGTCTAGACGAGGATACGACCTGTGGGCGGCTGCTACCCCGGGTCTTGGTGAAGTGACCATGGACGAGTTGGACAGGTACCTGCTGACTGGGTCTGTACCGAACGTCCCGTCGGAGAAACTAGTTTGTTACAGTTCGATTATAAAACCGGTTCCGGCCTTACTAAGTTGGCTAAACTAGCGCAACGCACCCAGAGGAAGCCCCGAGGGGGTGATCACTACAGAAAGAAGGTGTACACATTTCTATAAAAGTTAAAGTGAAAGTGACAAAAAGTTGACTAAAAGTGATGAAAACTGAAAGAAAATGTGGACAAAAGTGACTTATCGTGCGTTGATCAGATCAAAACTGAATCAAATAGAGAGGATGTAGGCACAAAAATGAAGTAAACGTTGTAAAATGGTAAAACAGTAAATAAAAGTGAAAAGTTAAGGTGTAGGCATTTTCACGGAGTGATTACCCCCTCGGGAAGCCCGCAACCAGCACCCCTAGCGAGCGTCTGTTCAGCGCCGCGGGCTTCCTTACCCAGGAAAGGCGGACTAGGTTGGCTCCGGACCTAGTTGACAAGGTCCTTTTTCTGCACTTTTGTATGATTAACAAGGAGGTCAAAAAGGTGTAGTTAAATTAATGTTTTGTTGACAATCTAAGTCATGTATATTTATTTATTTTTTGTTTGTCTCTGCGCACGATAACTCGAGAACGAATTGAGCTAGCGACCTGGGATTTTCAGGGTCGTTTTGTGTCATAAAAAGACAGATTAAGTCCGAAGAAAAGCATTCTAGCTGAAAAATTGGATTTTTAAACAATCAAAAACCACAGGTCCCCAAAATGACGTTTTTTAAAAATATTTTTTAAATGTTTTCTAAGGTGTAACTCATCAAAGTAGAGCCCTCTGGACGAAAATTTCGTCCGTTTGGCTGTATCGTTAACCGTTTAGGCGCCACATGGGGTTTTTGACGAAAATAAGCGAGAAAATGTACAACCCTGCATGTATAGTCGAAGTGACGGGATGTTGACGGGCCGGAGGCCCGTATGTTTGTGTTCATATTTGCGATACCCGACTCGGGTGTCAGCGCCACAGGCTTGGGTAGATGTATGCTAGGCGCGTCGCAGCGCAGCAGTGTTTCGTGAGATATCGCTATTCCCTTGACTCATATTATCAATTTATCAATGTTAACTGGTGTATTTCCAGCACAAATGAAAAAGACTGTTGTTAAGCCTCTTTTTAAAACCGGTGATAGAACCTCTATGTCCAACTATAGGCCAATTGCTCTAGTTACCCTCTTTTCTAAAATATCTGAGAAAGTATTTTTGAAAAGAGATTTTGGTTTCTTCAATAAAAATAATGTTAATTCTAAAAAAACAATTTGGCTATAAAGAGGAAGTCTCTTGTCTAGACGCAATCATTAAGTTAAATGATCTGGAACTTGTGGCAAAAAGTAAAAAGCAAAAAGTTCTTGATATTTTTCTGGATCTTTCAAAGGCTTTTGATTGTGTCAACCATAAAATTCTTCTTTCCATACTGCATAAGTATGGTGTAAGAGGAGTAGCTTTAGACTTGATTTCTTCCTACTTAACTGATAGAGATCAAGCTGTATCAGTTTTTTGGTGCTGTACTTAATGAGCAAATTTTGTCTTCCTTTAAAAAAAATCAAAATTGGTGTGCCTCAAGGTTCAGTCTACGGACCATATTTGTTCTTGATACACATAAATTGTATTCAAAAAGTACTTGATGATAATGACTGCGATTCCATTCTGTATGTTGATGATACAAATATTTTCATTTCTGTGCCATCTACTGATGACCTTAAGGTAAAAGCACAGAATGTTCTGAATGCAAATTCTGATTTCTCTGCTTCTTTGAAGCTAGCATGTACAAAAAACAAACTACATGATTTTTAATGCGGAATCCATAAACCTTGATCTTATCTCAATAATGTAAAAATTGAACCTACATCTCGCTGTAAATTCCTTGGTATTTATGTGTCAAACGTTCTATCCTGGAAACCGCAAATTCAATCCATTCTAAAAAATATTAATAGGGGACTATTCGTTTTAAAGCAATCTTCTCAATCACTTTCAAAATCTTACAACTGGCTAGTCTATAATGCTTTTATCCATTCCTTTCTCTCTTATGGTATCATTTTATGGGGCAACCCTAGTATTAACATGGTCCTACTCAATTCTGTTTTTAGGTAACAGGAAAGGGCAATCAGGGTAATTAACAAAATAGCTGCTCCCTTGTTCTCTTGTAGAGGTCTTTTCAAAGCCAGTAAGATCCTCACCCAGTGTAGTATTTATATTTACTTTGCCTCAATCTATGCCAAAAAGGAAATGGCACGCCTTATGGTTTCCTCTGTTCACCATCACAATACGAGAAATAGTCATAATTTGTTTTAAAATCATTTTACAAGAGGTGGGGTAAAAGGAGCCTGTGTGTATCTAAACATATAACAAGTTGCCTACTTCTTTGAAGGCTATTAAGGACTTGTCTGTATTCAAGGTAAAACTAAAAAAGTATCTTCTTGAGAGAGAATATTACTCCTATGCAGAATTTATTGAATGAATATTTTTCTATGTATCCTTGTGCTAACTATGTATTTGACCTGCTTTGCTTATATACAAGTAAATAAATATGAATATGAATCGCGAAGCCTGTTACTCGAGACGTGGTCTGGCGTACATCTGATGATTTGGATCGATTTGGGGTCATTTTCGTGTGGAAATCGCCCTCTGGCGGCCAAACGGTTAGATATAGAGCCAAACGGACAAAATTTTAGACTGGAGGACTCAACTTGGACAAGTTAGATGTTAGAAAAATGTAAAAAAATAAAAATAAAATTAAAAGTAATATTTAGGGTTTTTTCGTTTCTGATTTTGTTGACAGGTCAATTTTTAAGCTAGAGGGCTGCTTAAAATCAAAACAGTTCTTGCTTTTTATGATACAAACTTACAATAAAAATTTGAGCCTTCTAGCTCAAACCGTTCTCGAGTTATCGTGCTTACAGACAGACAGACTGACAGACAGACGCGAAACTTTTTGATCATCACTGGAGTAATAGGCTTTGCTATCGCTCAGTCAAAAATATTAGTGATTTTACCGATAATTCGTGTAATCTTATACAGAAATTGTAGTGTAATTTTACAGAACATGTTAGTTTTACCGAAATACTATGATAAAATTAATAGTTCCTGTAAAATTACAGATTTTAGGTCTTTCCACGAAACTACCGTAACATTACAAGCGTCTGTAAAAATCCCCATACACTCCGGTAATTTTACATGTATTAGGAAAGTTACAGATACTCTGTATTGTAGTTTTATAGACACTTTCTGTCATTTTTCTAACGAATAAGAAATATAGTTAACATTGGCCACAAAATGTGGTCAACGTTGAACGCCAGTGCACTCAAACCGCGAACAGCGAAAGAACACCGATTTTGTAGATAATCACTCACCAACATCAGGAGAGAGGGCAGCTAACCGTAGGAAAAGTCGCGTGGATAGTAGGAAGCAAGATAGGGAGTTCAGACAGGCTACCTGCACAGGGCTCCATGGCGATTCGTCCCCTCGCAATTCGTCCCCGTGAGGACTCGTACCTAGTTATTTCGTCCTCAGCTATTTTGTCAAATTTTTATCCGTCCGAAGATGTCTTGTCCTCAAATTTAAGTATATGTCCCTGATTCGTCACTTTTTTTCGTCCTCTATTTGTCCTCTGGTTCCCGGTGGGGTAGTTACACTTTGAAACCCCTAGCACGGGGTGTTGTCAAAATGTGTATACCCCGCCGCGGAATACAACAGAGGTTCTGTTCATTCCTGTTGTACCTATTCCAGTTACATTTAGGCCGTGATGGAGGAAGCAAAATTACTAACTAGTGAACGGGGTGGCTACATACTGAGTCACAGGGGGTACCTGTACACCCGACGCAGCGAGAACAAAGACGGCAGTAGAACGCACTGGATGTGCAGGAAGAGGCCCGTGTGCACGAAGAGAGCCACCACCACCACACCGACGGGCAACAGACACGGTCGAAGTCCTCAAGCATGTCGACCACCCAGGCCACCTGCCAGTCCCTGAGGAAGCCGCTCAAGACCTGCTCTCAAGACCTACGACAGGATGCAGCGGACGGCCGTGAAGCACCCGGAAGCACCGATTTTACGAAACGCTCTGCCACAGGTATAACTGGGATAACTGTC
>NW_026267595.1:33335-34138 GCF_000697945.3 Frankliniella occidentalis | reverse complement strand
GTTACGCTGCGACGCGCCTGGCATACATCTACCTTGGCCTGCGGCGCTGACACCCGAGTCGCCAAGTGCAAAAATGTAGACAAAGATACGGGCCTACGGTCCGTCAACGGCCCGTCACTTCGACTAAGCATGTAGGATCGAACATTTTTTCGCTTATTTTCGTTAAAAACGCCCTCTAGCGCCTCAACGGTTTGAGCTAGAGCAAAACGGACAAAATTTTCGCCCAAGGGCTCTACTTTGATGAGTTACCCCCTAGAAAACCATAAAAAAAATAATCTTAATAAACGGCATTTTTGGGACCCGTTGTTTTTGATTTTTCAAAAATCCAATTTTTGAGTTAGAATGCTCATCTTCGAACTCGATCTGTCTTTTTATGACACAAAACGACCCTGAATATCCCAAGTCGCTCGCCCAATTCGTTCTCGAGTTATCGTGCGGACAGACACACACACAGACAGACAGACAGAAAAAGTTTTTTCCGACCAGACGGAGTACTAGGTAGATGTACGCCAGACCACCGTAACAGGCTTCGCGATATCTCACGAAACACTGTTACGCTGCGACGCGCCTGGCATACATCTACCTAGGCCTGCGGCGCTGACACCACAGTCGGGAAGCGAAAAAAAGTACTCACTTCGGCCCGTCAACTTTCCGTCACCTCGACTAAGAATGCAGGGTTGTATATTTTTTCGCTTACTTTTCGTTAAAAACTCCCTGTGGCGCCTAAACGGTTAGAGATAGAGCCAAACGGACGAAATTTTCGTCGAGAGGACTCTACTTTGGTGAGTTACCCCTTAGAAAAC
>NW_026267595.1:28699-33285 GCF_000697945.3 Frankliniella occidentalis | reverse complement strand
AAATGTCCACGTTTGTCCACAGGGGGGGAGGGGGGAGTCAAAAAGTGGCCAAAAAGTGTCCACGTGGTATATGTATGGTCCCTTACTCTAGGAAGAAAGGAACCAATCAGCCATTGTCTGAGTGGAAATTTGCTGAGTACTGTGAAACTACAGTGTGGAAAGGGGGGAGTAGCGAGTATCTCCCCTGTCAAACACTTGAATTTTTTTGAAAAAGTGTTACCCCCCCCCTTTCCTTCCCACACTGTAATTTTCAGGACTCAGCAAATTTCCACTCAGACAATGGCTGATAGGTTCGGAATTATTGAGGACCATGTCAGCATGACCACGTAACGGCACTGTTTCTCATCTCGGGTGCCAGGTTTTTGAGGTTCTCAGCTTTAAAATGATATAGAACAGTTATGACTTCTTTTCAGTAGTAGCGGGGGTACGCGAGAAACCGTGCGCTTGGTTATGGCTTTGTTATTGTCGGGGAGCAGACGTCGGCCGAGATTCCTCCTCGGGCGCCTGGACACATACCTAGCTCATAATATGTATTATGTGCTTTCAATCGATTCTTGATTGGGATTTGTATTTTTTTTCAGACTGCTATGGAATATTCCAGGCATGTCGTTCGCCAACCTTACTCCGAAACGGAGATAAAAAATATTCTTGACTATATTTCGCGGAACTACACTGGTCAGGATCAGCAGTCGTTTCTCGATGATATGTCAAAGGTGAGTTTTTACTGACTGTAGTGCATATCTATTTAGTTTCATGATATATTGCTATATTTAATCGAATTTAATTTGTTACATCCCGAATATTTAATTCACTTGCTTTTCCGACATTATCTTTCCATTTAACCAGGCTCGCTTACATTACCCTGTTTAAATTAACACCAACTGCACTAGAGATTAAAAATAAGACGCGAAAATAAGCGAGAATGTCGCACGTCATTCAGCTTATTGCCACTCTCGACTGGAACGCCGTAGGAAACTTTTGAACACATCGTTCGGAAGCTTAAATTTCGGTCTTGAATTTTTGTGTCATACGTTTTACTGTTAAGTGAAAAGATAAGCCGCAGGGATCGACAGAAAAGTGCGAAC
Source organism: Frankliniella occidentalis (assembly GCF_000697945.3). Classification (NCBI taxonomy): domain Eukaryota; kingdom Metazoa; phylum Arthropoda; class Insecta; order Thysanoptera; family Thripidae; genus Frankliniella; species Frankliniella occidentalis. The sequence goes on along the minus strand of NW_026267595.1, from coordinate 32,200 downwards.
CATATCTAGCAAAGTAGCATTTTGACGATTTTTGGGGTGATTTTGATGTGAAATTTAATATTTCTCAAAATTGGCCAGACAGATTTTAATGAGGCTATAGTCAAATGAAATCTAATTTTTGAATTGATTTTTTGTTAAAATTTTATCAAAATCTGTATTACAGAAGTGGCTGTAGCCGATATTATGAATGAAAACAAAAGGGTTCGCACGCGAGCAGGAAGGCGCCCTTGGGGGGGCCTAAAAAGACAAACTGGCCTATTAAATCGTAAAAAAGGCTCCATGTCACAGAATTGTAAAGGGAGTAATACTCAAACCACACATTAAAGGTAGAACCACACCCTCTTTTGGGCTTAAGGGTCCCTAAATTGTCTAGTTCATTTTTGCATGTGATAATTTGTCACAATTCGAAAATTTCATGAAAGCCGTTACCGAACAGCAGAAGTTTCTTGTTCCTAATTTTAAGGTAATAAGACCCCGACAGATGGTTCGAGTATGTCAAATTTTGGGCCCGGAAGGCCCTGTTCCCCTCTACCCTCCCGATTGCTCGCCTCGGGTGTCAGCGCCGCAGGCCTACTAGCTATGTGTGCGCCAGGCGCGTCGCAGCGTAACAGTGTTTCGTGAGATATCGCGAAGCCTATTACGCGAGACGTGGTCTGGCATACATATAGGTAGTTAGAATAGGGGACGAAGTAGCCCGGGAAAAATTGACATCAACCCAGAAATTAAGAACTTCAAGGATTTGCTTGATCCCAAGGTGTGGAACAAATTGATCTCAGCTGCCTGAAGTGCCAGGTGCCAGCAAGTATAATGAGGCTACGGACGGGGCGCTTCGGGGCAGCTTCATTTGCCATCAAACTCTAAGGTCGGATGAAAATTGCAATTAACTCAAATTAACTATGTGGAAGTGCATTCAATCATAGAAAATTATGATGACTTGCTAAACCAGCTGGCCCGTATGAAGAAACTCATTGAAGTCGACTACCATGATCGTCTGGTGAATCCTGCGAACAGGTCAATCACTACGAAGAAGTATGATGCTCCGATCCGAAAGCCATCCCCCTGGCCAAGGACATCATGCTTCTCTATGATTTAGTCAAGAAGAATATCGTTGAATTTAGTGCAAAGCTCGAAGACGATCCGACTAATCCTCTTCATTGGTACAACCTGTGCAGAGCTGCAGGCAGAAAAAAAATCAGTTCCGTGTTAATTCATTTAATAGTACGTCGTTTGCTGGCGCGGGTGCGGGTTGCTGAGTTTTCCAATTAAGTTAACGAAATGTCTTCCTAGCGAAAGATTTTAGAGAAGCGTTCTGCTTTGCTTATTTGCTAATTTTGTCACCTGTGCCACTAAAACTCAACAGTTAAACAGGAGTAGCTGTAGTAAAACCATTCTTTAGATATCAATCGAACAATTTTACATTTGGATGAACTCTTACAAGGGAAGGTTTTCCGGTGATACATTCAGATTTCAATGGCGCTTCAAAGTGTTGTTGTTTCCATCCCTAGATTAGGTTTTGCAATGGTTTTAGCTGCTAGAGATAACGGGGGCGGTATATACCCCTATTGTTTAATAGAACAACTTACCAGGCAGTCGAACTCCTTTATTGGCTGAGCGATTAGCGAAGCCCATTACTCCACTGACCGAAAAATTTTCATTCTGTTAGTGGGTTTGTTTGTTTGTCTGTCCGCACGATAACTCGAGAATGGATTGAGATAGCGATCTGGGAATTTCAGGGTCATATTGTATCATAAAAAGACAGATCGAGCTCGAAGATGGGCATTCTAGCTCAAAAATTGGCTTTTTAAAAAAAATAAAAAACTACAGGTCGCAAAATGAATTGTTATCAAAAAAAAATTACGGGTCCCTAAGGGTAGGGCTTCATCACACAGAATCCTCACGACACAGAATCCTCACGACACAGAATTTAAGGGGCCGCTGCTTCACCACCCAGAATAAGTTTGCTTCGACTTCATCACACAGAATCCTCACGACACAGAATCCTCACGACACAGAATTTAAGGGGCCGCTGCTTCACCACCCAGAATAAGGTAACTCGTCAAAAAAACAACAACCTACGGGCGTAAATTTCGTCCGTCTAGCTCTATCTCGTGCCGTTTAGGTGCAAGGAGACATTTCTTGACAAAAATGGATGAAATGGTCGATTAAATCGATAAAAAGACTTCATTTCGACAAATTGTATATGCACTCCTATAACCCCGTCTCGGGTGTCAGCGCCGCAGGCCTAGCTATATGTGCGCCAGGCGCGTCGCAGCGTAACAGCGTTTCGTGAGATATCGCGAAGCCTGTTACGCGAGACGTGGTCTGGCGTACGTATAGCTAGTAAATACAGGGAAAACTGTGGAGTACCGAAAGGGGACGAGCATGTTTTTGCCATCCCTGGTACTTACAGCTCTGGTTGGCCACATGATTGCTTGCGTGTAGCCGACAAGTTGTGTGGGGCTGCGGACCCCGGTACCCCTACTGCAACAATACTAAGGAAGCATGTTGCAACCGCCTGCCAGGTACTAAACTTAGCAGAGCATGAGATGGATATGCTCTCAAAATACATGGGCCACAGAGAAACATACTGGCTCCCTGACGAGCACCTTCAGATTGCGAGGGTGTCTAAGATCTTCACACTCCTCGACCGCAATGAGCTCGTCAGGGAGCAAGGCAAGAGCCTTAAAGATAGTTATGTTGCCCCGGGCGAGACAGTCATTGGAGAAGAAAGTGAAGGTGAAGCAGAAGACGATTAAGAAGGAGAGAAAGGAAAAGAAGATGGAGACAAAGACAAAAATAAAAGCACACACACAATTGAAGAAGAAGAAGAAAACATCAAGAGGAAAAGAAAAACACCCAACGAAGACAAAAGCACAGAAAGAACAGGAGAAAAGAAAATAGTTCATCTGAATCGGAGGAGGACGAGATAATCATCCCAAAACGACATCAGCACAAAAGGAAAAACCCACCCCAGCGAAAAAGATGATCGCGACCAGCTCAGGGCTGTTCGCCGGCACGTCTCTCACCATCTTAAAAACGGCACCCTACGATGTATGGGTGAATGCAAGACGACACTCGCATCAGAAGGGTTTTGAGCGACGCCGGAAGGTCGTGGCAGCACATAAAATATTACACCGCCAACGAAACCAAAAATAGAAACTCATAATATTTGTAGATCTTACATACTAGCGATTGTTAACTGTTAAAATTTTCTGACAGTTTAGCTGATATCGGGGCGGCACGGGCACCCGGGCACCTTTCCACCTTCCGTTTTTGTTCTTCTACTTCCGCTAAGCGCTCTAGACCAATACCCTATTAGATTTTTTTGGCTGAGCGATAAGCGAAGCCTATTACTCCGTCTGGTCGGAAAAAACTTTTTCTGACTGTCTGTGTGTCTGTCTGTGTATCTGTCCGCATGAAAACTCGAAAACGAATTGAGCGAGCGACCTGGGATTTTCAGGGTCGTTTTGTGTCATAACAAGCAGGCCCGCCCTTCCGCCA
>NW_026267595.1:26811-28649 GCF_000697945.3 Frankliniella occidentalis | reverse complement strand
GGTTGTACATTTTTTCGCTTATTTTCGTCAAAAACACCCATTAGCGCCTCAACGGTTTGAGCTAGAGCAAAACGGACAAAATTTTCGCCCGTAGGGCTCTACTTTGATGAGTTACCCCTTAGGACACCATAAAAAAATATTTTTAAAAAACGTCATTTTTAGGACCTGTTGTTTTCGATTTTTTAAAAATCCAATTTTTGAGCTAGAATGCTCATCTTCGACCTCGATCTGTCATTTTATGATACAAAACGACCCTGAAAATCCCAGGTCGCTCGCTCAATAGACCATTTCACCCGAGCGCTTTTCGACCTCTCGAAGAACAAAAATACCGGAAGTCGGGCAGTATATGGAACGCTCCTAGCCGTTAAACACGCTAGATTGAAGCGGTTTGTGGCGTAAGAATATATTTTAGACTAAATTAAGGTCGGAGAAGAGTAGATTGTCAGTTACATTGACAACAAACCTCTATTTTGTGTGACACTTTACCTTGACTTCCGGTATTTTTGTTCTTCGAGAGGTCGAAAAGCGCTTGGGCGAAATGGTCTATTCGTTTTCGAGTTTTCGTGCGGACAGATACACAGACAGACACACAGACAGACAGACAGACAGAAAAAGTTTTTTCCGACCAGACGGAGTAATAGGCTTCGCTAATCGCTCAGCCAATGACATCTGCCGCAACCATCTGTGATTGTTAAAAATGGAACAGGTTTTGATTAATAGCTCAGACCAGTTTGTTACGTTCCAACTCATAAAATTTATGCATGGTGTTACACAATAATTGTTACAGTTTACAGTTTACTGTACATTTAGAGGAAAACTTGTCAAATCAGTTTAAACTGTAAATCCTAAATTGTTTACAGCATTATCGATAGATCAATCAGTCCTCATCTTTAGAGTGACTTACGTTTGCATTTATATTCCCTTTTCAACATTTAACTGCGGAATGACTGCTTTTAAAATTATCATGACATCTGGCGCAAACATCTGACTGTTAAATATGGAACAGGTTTTGAGTAATACCCCATAACGGTTTGTAATGTTCTGAGTTATGAAATTTATGCATGGTGGTACAAAATAATTGTTGGACTTACAGACAAGTCTTAAAATTAATTGATGAATATTATGAAAATTAAAATGATCACAGATCACAGGTTCAGATCACAGCACATGTACATCCTACTTAACAGAAAGACTAGTTTCATATCACAGTGGATCACTTTCTAAAGCTTTATAATTTAATTACTATACATTTAAAGAAAAACTTTGTCAATCAGTGTAGACTATAAATCCTCAACTTTTTGCAGCATTATCAATGCGCACTCCAGTGGTGCAACTCCAGGTGATGGATCCAAAGCCTCGCATCCAACAACGGATGGCTGCCACATGGAACCTTCTTCCATCAAGACGGAACCAACCTCATCGCATGGAGACACACAGCTCCGGTAAGTTCATCCATCTCAAGTAACTTGGCTCATAGGTACATTACTGAATTAGCGTGAATTGGGTTGAATTGGCTTGAATTGGCTTCAATTGGCTAGAATTGACTTGAATTGAATATAAATTGTCTTGAATTGGACTGAATTAGTTTTGAATTCGTTTGAATTAAATTGAATTGGTCTGAATTAGTTTGAATTGGTCAGAATTATAATAATTAGATTCAAAATACCAGCAAAGTGTAATGTTCATGGTTCAATTTAGAGCTATCAAAGTAGCACATTTGTCTAGCGTGAACCTCAAACGAGGGCGCACTGGACCGTTTCGCCGCGCACTGCAACGCACTTTTGAATTTAAATAAATAACGGCCCAGGAAAAAAATTGGAATACCCTCACCCACCCCC
>NW_026267595.1:24819-26761 GCF_000697945.3 Frankliniella occidentalis | reverse complement strand
AAAAATATTTTTTAAATGTTTTCTAAGGTGTAACTCATCAAAGTAGAGCCCTCTGGACGAAAATTTCGTCCGTTTGGCTGTATCGTTAACCGTTTAGGCGCCACATGGGGTTTTTGACGAAAATAAGCGAGAAAATGTACAACCCTGCATGTATAGTCGAAGTGACGGGATGTTGACGGGCCGGAGGCCCGTATGTTTGTGTTCATATTTGCGATACCCGACTCGGGTGTCAGCGCCACAGGCTTGGGTAGATGTATGCTAGGCGCGTCGCAGCGCAGCAGTGTTTCGTGAGATATCGCTATTCCCTTGACTCATATTATCAATTTATCAATGTTAACTGGTGTATTTCCAGCACAAATGAAAAAGACTGTTGTTAAGCCTCTTTTTAAAACCGGTGATAGAACCTCTATGTCCAACTATAGGCCAATTGCTCTAGTTACCCTCTTTTCTAAAATATCTGAGAAAGTATTTTTGAAAAGAGATTTTGGTTTCTTCAATAAAAATAATGTTAATTCTAAAAAAACAATTTGGCTATAAAGAGGAAGTCTCTTGTCTAGACGCAATCATTAAGTTAAATGATCTGGAACTTGTGGCAAAAAGTAAAAAGCAAAAAGTTCTTGATATTTTTCTGGATCTTTCAAAGGCTTTTGATTGTGTCAACCATAAAATTCTTCTTTCCATACTGCATAAGTATGGTGTTAGAGGAGTAGCTTTAGACTTGATTTCTTCCTACTTAACTGATAGAGATCAAGCTGTATCAGTTTTTTGGTGCTGTACTTAATGAGCAAATTTTGTCTTCCTTTAAAAAAAATCAAAATTGGTGTGCCTCAAGGTTCAGTCTACGGACCATATTTGTTCTTGATACACATAAATTGTATTCAAAAAGTACTTGATGATAATGACTGCGATTCCATTCTGTATGTTGATGATACAAATATTTTCATTTCTGTGCCATCTACTGATGACCTTAAGGTAAAAGCACAGAATGTTCTGAATGCAAATTCTGATTTCTCTGCTTCTTTGAAGCTAGCATGTACAAAAAACAAACTACATGATTTTTAATGCGGAATCCATAAACCTTGATCTTATCTCAATAATGTAAAAATTGAACCTACATCTCGCTGTAAATTCCTTGGTATTTATGTGTCAAACGTTCTATCCTGGAAACCGCAAATTCAATCCATTCTAAAAAATATTAATAGGGGACTATTCGTTTTAAAGCAATCTTCTCAATCACTTTCAAAATCTTACAACTGGCTAGTCTATAATGCTTTTATCCATTCCTTTCTCTCTTATGGTATCATTTTATGGGGCAACCCTAGTATTAACATGGTCCTACTCAATTCTGTTTTTAGGTAACAGGAAAGGGCAATCAGGGTAATTAACAAAATAGCTGCTCCCTTGTTCTCTTGTAGAGGTCTTTTCAAAGCCAGTAAGATCCTCACCCAGTGTAGTATTTATATTTACTTTGCCTCAATCTATGCCAAAAAGGAAATGGCACGCCTTATGGTTTCCTCTGTTCACCATCACAATACGAGAAATAGTCATAATTTGTTTTAAAATCATTTTACAAGAGGTGGGGTAAAAGGAGCCTGTGTGTATCTAAACATATAACAAGTTGCCTACTTCTTTGAAGGCTATTAAGGACTTGTCTGTATTCAAGGTAAAACTAAAAAAGTATCTTCTTGAGAGAGAATATTACTCCTATGCAGAATTTATTGAATGAATATTTTTCTATGTATCCTTGTGCTAACTATGTATTTGACCTGCTTTGCTTATATACAAGTAAATAAATATGAATATGAATCGCGAAGCCTGTTACTCGAGACGTGGTCTGGCGTACATCTGATGATTTGGATCGATTTGGGGTCATTTTCGTGTGGAAATCGCCCTCTGGCGGCCAAACGGTTAGATATAGAGCCAAACGGACAAAATTTTAGAC
>NW_026267595.1:22660-24769 GCF_000697945.3 Frankliniella occidentalis | reverse complement strand
GGCTTGCCCCCCGCGGAATCAGCAGTCTACAAAAGAAATATTTACACAGCCGTCATCAGTCGCACTTCATTGCAATGAATTGTAACGAAGGGAAAGATTTAGGCGAGATCGTCCACCATACCTAGGCAAGGAGGGCAAGTCGTCTGGATGAACAGCGTCCATACGTTCTGCTCTGCTGGTCGGCCGGGGCGTCGCTGGTTGTTACGCCCCACCGGCTGGCGGGCAGGCCTCAACCGCCAGTTTCCGTGATCTGCCGAAGGCTGGCTGGACGTTCTTCGTGTAGCACACCTCCATCCGCGGAAATGTTCTCACAGCCAGCTTCCGCGCCGAACGCTTGTGCTGCTGGGGGGCCCACTGACACCCCCATGCGCTGGTCACGTTCTGCGGTGGGACAGAATGGTTCCTTATCAGAAAACGGTCAGCAGGAAATGGAGCAATAGGATTCCCTATCGCTGAACCCAGGCATTAGCATTTGCATAGCACACTGGTACTTACGTCAGCAGCTCTCATCACGTTGGGGTGGTCCGGCCGGAGCTCCGTGGCCCGAGGCACAGTCCCGGTGGCGATCAGATACACGAGCCAACCGTTCTCCCCGACCACGTCCCCCGAACACTGTTGTACCCCCACGGGAACGAGCCCGGCTTCTTGCCTTGTACGTTGGAGCAGGTACTGAAGCGAGAGAAGGAGTGTTATGAGTGTTACACGTTAATACAGTCCATCGATCGGTTTGTAAATGTGGCAATCCCACAGACGTTCAAAAAATAAATTCGAATGGGGGGGCATGTTGCACGACAGGTACTTACTGCAAGAACTGGTTGTTTGGGGACCACCCTCTCGTCCTCCACTGGCCTCTGCCGCCCGCAGGCACAGTGGGTCTCCCAAAAGTGAGCCATTGGAAACAATAAGATTTCAACTTGAGTGGTAAAATGTGACGAAGCTTAGGCCTGCTGGCTTTGGCGCAACTGTGCCGTTCCGTCCGGTCCGAACGCCCACCTCCCGGCCGGACTTTTTTCAAAGACGTAGTGCCGCGCTCTTCCGGCCTCCGCCACTACTATCAGGTCGGAAGTGGTCGTTTAGTTCTGTATCTGCGACAGCTACCTAACTAAACTGGAGTTTCTCAAAAAAATCCCCTCATATTATTGTAATTTGTGCGTCATTGGCATTGTGATTATTTGTGGACATTAAGGGCGTTGCTGCACGACTCCGCACGACGTACGCCCTACTTGTCCCCGCGCGCGCAGTCGCACGGCACCTCCGGTCCAGCCAGGACGCTACCGGCCGCCGTTGCTCTGCCCCGTGTGACTTCACTGTTTGTTACCTCAATTAGAGGCTACTTTGGCTGCTTGACGAATTTTTGACCGTTCTTTGAGTGAACCACTTTTACTACCGTGACGCTGCATCGATTTTGAGGTACAGTTCTGCTCTAAACACTGCGCTTTCGTGTCCGCACCACCTAACGTTTACTGGCCCCATGCGTTCTCCTATGTCCGCCATGTTGCTGGCAATAATAGTCACCTTTTTTCGTGCTCTCGACTTTCATCCATACCCAATGGATGAAGGCATGTCTGTAATATGGTTCAAATTGTCTGTAATACGGACAATTTTAACCACACTAGCTATATGTTCGCCAGACCACGTCTCGCGTAACAGGCTTCGCGATATCTCACGAAACACTGTTACGCTGCGACGCGCCTGGCGCACATATAGCTAGGCCTGCGGCGCTGACACCCGAGACGAGCTCATGGGATGGTAAACGGGAACAGGGCAGTCCGGCCCAAAAAATTGACATACTGAGAGCATTTGTCGGGGACATATTACTCAAAAATCACGGGCATAAAACGTCTGCTGTTCGATCAAGGTTTTCATTAAAAGTTCGAATTTGGACAGAATGTTATGTAATAATCAACGTTTTAGTGATATTAAATAATCTAGGGACCCTTAAGCCTACAAGAGGGTGTGGTTCGACCCGTAATGTGTGGTTTAAGTATTACCCCCTTTACAATTCTGTGACATTAAGCCTTTTTAACGATTTAATAGACCATTTTGTCTTTTACACGTTGTTTTCGCCAAGAAATGCCCCATAGCGCCGAAACGGTACAAGATAGAGCA
>NW_026267595.1:20871-22610 GCF_000697945.3 Frankliniella occidentalis | reverse complement strand
AACAGAATGAAACTTTTCCGGTCAGTGGAGTAATGGGCTTCGCTAATCGCTCAGCCAATCAGCCAATAATTGTGCGTGTGTGTGATACATGGGAAACTATGATCTCACGGTTGTGGATTGAGTTCTTAATCATTTACGTGCGCGTGTACGTGTGTATCAAGAACTCCTAACCTTACGCAACCCAGCATGGGAAGAAAATTACGCGGGTGAGTCCTCGTGAAATACCCATCTAATCGCTCCTCGTATTTGCCCCCACCCCACCCCAATAAAGCATTCCGGTAAAGCTGAAATGCAGAAGAATGCGGGGAACAAGAAAACGGAAGTCACCATGTTACAGCATAGCGATTTCCGTTTTCTTCTTCCTCGCATTCTTCTGCATTTCAGCTTTACCGGAATGCTTTATTACGCACTCACTGACTGGCCGCGCGGGTCACTGGACTCGCTCGAGGGGCACAAGTGTGTTATCCCCGAAATCCCCCCCGACACCCCTCCTTTCCCCCCTCCCCTCCACCATCCGCATATCAGCTTACGATGCTACGGTATTTACTACGCGCAGATCAGCATTGTCTGCAGTGAGCATTGTCCTACTCGAGACAAAGTGGCAGTCAGCAAGTGTCACCAATTGTGGAAGCGCCTCAAGGCGCCATTACAGCACATTGTTTGCTCAGGTGTCGTTGTCCGAGGAGACCGAGTCCGAGTCTCCGAGTCAGTCTTGGTCCAGCTACGGTCGCGTCATGATGGGGATGGGTATGGAGTGGATCGTCGTGGACCCCAAGGAGCAGTATGAATGGTCAGTATCATATGTGAAACAGATGCGTTCTGCGGAGGGTGGGGTTACAGGCCACTGGCACCAGGAGTCATGACAGTTGCAGTGTTTCATATTCCATACATGTAAAGTGCTGCGGTGATGTGCAGGTTGAATGCAGAGTCGGAAGAGGAAGGCATAGTCAACATGGCTCCCCACATCACTCCTTCAACTTCAGATGCTATGCCCAAAGCCCTGCATCAGAGATCTGCGATGGGCGGGCGGGCTCCGCCCGCTGCCTGAGGTGCGCGAGAGAGAGCGACAGTCACGGGCGGTGAGCTGCGGTGCTGTGGCTTGGCGTGGCGGAGGCAGTCACCGGCCGGACATCCGAACAGTGCCGAAGTCACCTGTGCCGGGTCCGCGCGGGTCGGCGCTGGCCGACAGCTACTCTCGCCACGCCAAAAAGGTGCCGAATGAAGCGGGCGGACCATCCGCCCGTGTCCGGGCTCGGTCCGGGCGACCACCCGGCCCATCGACGAAGAGACGGGCCGGGCCGGGCGCTCTGGCGACGAGCGCTCGGTGCTGCCGGGCGGAGGCCGCCCGCCCATCGCAGAACTCTGCCCTGCATCCTACCAAGGATGGGTGCAACGTGGAACCTTCTTCCATCAAGACGGAACCAGCATCATCGCATGGAGACACACAGCTCCGGTAAGTTCATCCACCTCAAGTAACTTTGCACAGACATAGCTACTACACAGTTGAGGCGCTGCTTAAATAAATAAATCAATTCTCCTCTTCAGAAAGACTTGCGTTCGAATTCATATTCCCTTTTGAACATGTAACTGCGGAATGACTGGTTTTGAAAATTACAAGGTAGATGTACGCCAGACCACGTCTCGCGTAACAGGCTTCGCGATATCTCACGAAACACTGTTACGCTGCGACGCGCCTGGCATACATCTACCTTGGCCTGCGGCGCTGACACCCGAGTCGC
>NW_026267595.1:8905-10526 GCF_000697945.3 Frankliniella occidentalis | reverse complement strand
GGGGCAGTGATGGTTACAAATGAGACAAAAGTTTCAAGCAGCTAAACAGCAGATTTTTATTTTACAAAACACTTAGTTACCATAACAAGTAAGATTAGATACAGCCACTCAAGTATTCATGCCGACATTGGAACGGTGGACATAACAGTGTCTGCGATACCCATTTACTTCTTCAGAGTAGCTTTGCTTTCAGTTCGAGCATGCCCTGTGGTATGAATGGAAAAGAAATGCCAGTACTTGAGATTTTAACAGTAATTAATTGTAAAAATGAATTTATAATTTCCAACATAAACTTACTATTTCAACCTAGATGCACTACTGCATGTAGTCTTCATAAAATAATGAGAGCTTTGAGGACCACAAGGACTGCGACATGCTCACACACATTGCCTAAAGACTTCTGAATTCCTTTGCGTGTACTTCTGGCTCTGACCTGAGGTGATGATTACTAGAAATCAGTTTTAGATACAATACAATTCATGAGGTTTAACCTCATTTGAACACAGTTTGCAATCGTGCAACAACAATAATCATCACAAACTTCAAAAGGTAACGGAAAGTGTTCGGAGTTCCAGTGTGTTCAATTCCACCACTGAACTGAAGGTAATAAGATGAAACACATGTTTTAGTACTCATGGTTAAGAAATAGTCTCATATAGCATAAAGAATACAAGATCAATTGCAGACTCACCATTAAAAGAAATTAAAGATTTCACACAACAATCGGAACATCCCAACCAAAGATCACAGTTGAAGCATGATTAATTCATGCTTTTTTTTTTGGTTTTGACTGGAGACTGAGACTATGGAGCACTATGGAGGCACTATGCAGGACCGGTGAGTCTGTGGTAGAGCGGGAGACCGCACCCCGTGCATACCTCGCCGCTGGGGGTAATTGTGACCCCGGAGATGACGTCGCTTGATAATGCATGAGGGGGAATGCGGTGCTCGCACTCGGAGTGGACCATGCCCATGGTGAAGTTGATCGCCGGCCCGTGGACAAGGATCCACACCAAGTACGAGTACACGAAGAAGATCATGATGATGAGTGTGAGTGGTGATGAGGATGAGCAGCGACGGGGGCACGGAGTGCGGGAGAGTGACACGATGGCGCCGAAGGGGGTGGTATATAAAGGTTATTTGCGCGGAACAAAGGAAGAATCGTAGCGCTAGCTTCGCAGCGGGGCAGTGCTCGACCTGTGGTATGAATGGTAAAGAAATGCCAGTACTTGAGATTTAAACAGTAATTAATTGTAAAAATAAATTTATAATTTCCAACATAAACTTACCATTTCAACCTAGATGCACTACTGCATGTAGTCTTCATAAAATAATGAGAGCGTTGAGGACCACAAGGACTGGGACATGCTCACACACATTGTCTGAAGACTTCTGAATTCCTTTGCGTGTACTTCTGGCACTGACCTGAGGTGATGGAAGAAAGCATATGCATCAGTATTGATGATACTAGAAATCAGATACAATACAATTCATGAGGTTTAACCTACACATACCATTTGAGCACAGCTTATATCGTGCAACAATAATCATCACAAACTTCAAAAGGTAACGTCAAGTGTTCAGAGTTCCATTGTTCACTTCACCACAGAACTGAAGGTAA
>NW_026267595.1:6359-8855 GCF_000697945.3 Frankliniella occidentalis | reverse complement strand
TGCATGATTAGTTGAAGTGACGGGCGTTGTCGGGCCGGAGGTCCATATCTTTGTGCACATTTTTGCACTACCTGACTCGGGTGTCAGCGCCGCAGGCCACGGTAGATGTATGCCAGGCGCGTCGCAGCGTAACAGTGTTTCGTGAGGTATCGCGAAGCCTGTTACGCGAGACGTGGTCTGGCGTTCATCTACCTTGTAACAATGAAATAAACACAGGTCCCCAAAATGACGTTTTGAACCCGCCCTTCTGCTTTGAAAAAGCTGCACTGTCCCTCCAATGGCAATGAAAGTACTACGTTTTGTAGCAATGACCATGCAATGGCAATAAGACAAAAGTAAGACCTTTCTAGCGGCAATGAATGGTTCATTGCCAGTCCAAAGGCAATATTCATTGCCAATTTTGGCAATCAGTAGATGTCAGTTTGCGAACTTCTTCTAATTTATCGGATATTCAGTCATTGCCATAATGTGGCATTGTACGTTCATTGCCAAAGTGTCGGCAATGACGGTTCATTGCCGAAATGTCGCAGTGAAGCGATGGCTCCCTGCAAAAGCATACGTTCTGTACGGTACGTGTCTAAAACATACTATCCGTTTTTAGCTTTTTTGGCAAGCAAATTTTTGATAGCCTATTTACCAGATTTGCAGGCAAAACTTTATTGTTTTTAGGGGCGGAATACAAAGAGGGAAGATCGAACTTTCACCTGATACCGAGAAATGAATGTTTAATAACCTTCTTCCATTCCCAAAGGGCTGCCGAAAATGTGCTAGTGAAAACAGCCGAAAACGGATAGTATGTTTTAGAGACGTACCGTATAGATCGTATGGTTTAGACACGTACCGTACAGAACGTATGCTTTTGCAAGGAGCCGTCGGAAGGTTCACTGCCAAACAGTCGGCTATGATCGTTCAATGCCAAAAGGACGTCAATAATGTAATGCCTAAATGAGGCAAACAAATGAAGAAGCGAATTAATTTTAAGTTACTTTCAGAACATTGCCATTAGGCTGGCAATGAAATCTGCCGTTTGATTGGCAATGATCGGTTCATCGCTGCTGGAAAGGTCTTATTTTTGTCTTATTGCCATTGCGCTGTTCAGGCTGTTCATTGCCAAAAAGGCGCTTCATTGCCAACCCAGTGGCAATGAGGGCGTTTTCATTTCCAATAATGGCAATGATCAATACCTTTAAGTGTATCCAGCGGGCTTATGCAAACGACCTCGTGCCAGTCTGTGTGTGTGTGTGCCTGTCTGTCTGTCTAAACCACTAAAAGGAGATGTGCTAGAGACTTAAAAATTTTCAGAGTAGCTTAAGGTCCACTTGTCGAGAACGAAACACCTACGGCAAATCCTGGCAACCACCCCTTAGGGTGTTAAGGTGGGTATCCAAGGTTCAAAAATTCTTCCAAAGAGTAAATTTTTTTGGCTGAGCGACTAGCGAAGCTCATAACTCCACTGACCGGAAAAGTTTCATTCTGTTTGTTTGTCTGTTTGTTTGTTTGTCCGTCTGTCCGCACGATAACTTGAGAAAGAATTGAGATAGCGACCTGAGATTTTCAGGGTCGTTTTGTACCATGAAAAGACAGATCGAGTTCAAAGATGACCCTTGTAGCTCAAAAATTGACTTCTATAAAAATCAAAATCCACAGGTCGCAAATTATTATTTTTTTCAAATATTTTTTTATGGGCTCCTAAGGGGTAACTCATGACAGTAGAGCCCTTTGGGCGAAAATTTCGTCCGTTTTGCTTCATCTTGTACCGTTTCGACGCTATAGCGCATTTCTTGGCGAAAACAACGTGAAGAAGACAAAATGGTCTATGAAATCGTGAAAAAGGCTTCATTTCACAGAATTGTAATGGGAGTAATACTTAGACCACACGTTACGGGTCGAACCACACCCTCTATTGGGCTTAAGAGTCCGTAGATTATCCACTACCACTAAAACGTTGATTTTTACATAACCATCTGACAAAATCCTATTTAAACTAGCTATATGTACGCCAGACCACGTCTCGCGTAACAGGCTTCGCGATATCTCACGAAACACTGTTACGCTGCGACGCGCCTGGCGCACATATAGCTAGGCCTGCGGCGCTGACACCCGAGACGAGCTCATGGGATGGTAAACGGGAACAGGGCGTTCCGGCCCAAAAAACTGACATACTGAGGGCATTTGTCGGGGACATATTACTCAAAAATCACGGGCATAAAACGTCTGCTGTTCGATCAAGGTTTTCATTAAAAGTTCGAATTTGGACAGAATGTTATGTAAAAATCAACGTTTTAGTGATACTACATAATCTAGGGACCCTTAAGCCTACAAGCAGAGTTCTGCGATGGGCGGGCGGCCTCCGCCCGGCAGCACCGAGCGCTCGTCGCCAGAGCGCCCGGCCCGGCCCGTCTCTTCGTCGATGGGCCGGGTGGTCGCCCGGACCGAGCCCGGACACGGGCGGATGGTCCGCCCGCTTCATTCGGCACCTTTTTGGCGTGGCGAGAG
>NW_026267595.1:0-4453 GCF_000697945.3 Frankliniella occidentalis | reverse complement strand
ATGGGCTTCGCTAATCGCTCAGCCAATAAACAAAATATGTTTTATATTATCATAAGAAATTCTGCAGTAATTACAATCACTCCCAATTCATGACATCCATCATTGATCACATCATTTAAATCACATTCCACTGACTTAGCATCAAAAATCACATTTTTAAATGTCAAAGATACAAACACAAGGTAAACAACCAAACAACACCGACACCGAACAGAACAGCTCATCTTACAACGTAATTTAAATTCTACTTTCTTTTTTCTTTGGAAATCAAGACTGAAATTTGGAAACACCTGCGATGTTTAATATATACTTCTTTCCTACTTATTTGTGTTATTTTAACAAATGTGCAAATCATGGTTTGTGCATGAGCAGACAAACATGAGAATTCCAGTGAAGCTATCAAGCCTAATACGGATTTTAAATAGGGTGTTCCAGGCTATCTAGAACGGAAGTGAAAAAGAACAAACTTACCGATTGATCTGTTTCCGCCAGCTCAGTATGAAAAATTACCATGGTAGTTTGGTCCGATTCTAACCTCTCAAATATGGAGGCGAGCTCGAAACTGACCTGACAGTTTTTCATACCTTAAACGCCGTCGGGGCACGTGATCAGCTCAACCAATCAGAGTCATCACGGAAACAGAAAAGTCAGTGAGTTTGTTCTTTTCCTACTTCCGTTTTGGTTAGCCTGGAATACCCTATTGGAATATCACATTTTCAAATGTCAAAGGTACAAAGTCCTCAACAAGCAATAATGAAACACACTTCTTCTTTATAATGAGTATGATGTGTATGAAAGAAGCACATTTTCAAAGGTCAAAGATACAATCTCCTCAATTCAAACGAGATCTCGCAAATTAAATTCAAACATGAACATGTTTAAAAATAAATTATAATGTGCTCCGATTGCAACTGCGCAAAGAATTACGGTGCTTCTTTCATACACAACATACTCATTATAAACAAGAAGTCATTGCTGAGATTTAGCAAACATTTAGTTCACAGCCAACTTTCAGATTATTTTCTTTTACTTTCAGAGAAAAAGTTCAACAAGCCAACGCTGATGACACAGATACCAAAAACACACTTCCGAAATACTGACACACTCAAGAGATAATATAAATAACAAGCAAAGGCTACCTTAGCATCAAAAATTTCATTTTTTAAATGGTGAAAGATAGAAACTCCTCGCCAAGCAATAATAAAACACACTTCTTCTTTATAATGAGTATGTTGTGTACGAAAGAAGCACATTTTCAAAGGTCAAAGATACAAGGTAGATGTACGCCAGACCACGTCTCGCGTGACAGGCTTCGCGATATCTCACGAAACACTGTTCCGCTGCGACGCGCCTGGCATACATCTACCTTGGCCTGCGGCGCTGACACCCGAGTCGGGTAGAGCAAAAATGTACTCAAAGATTCGGGCCTCCGGCCCGTCAACCCCGTCACTTAGACTAAGCATGCATGGTTTTACATGTTTTCGCTTATTTTCGTCAAAAGTACCCTCTAGCGTCTAAATGGTTGGAGCTAGAGCAAAACGGACAAAATTTTCGCCCGGAGGGCTCTACTTTGATGAGTTACCCCCTAGGAAACAAAAAAAAATAATTAAAAAAACAGTCATTTTTGGGACTTGTGGTTTTTGATTTTTTAAAAATCCAATTTTTGAGCTAGAATGCTCATCTTTGAACTCGATCTGTCTTTTTATGACACAAAACGACCCTGAAAATCCCAGGTCGCTCACTCAATTCGTTCTCGAGTTATCGTGCGGACAGACAGACAGACACACAGACAGACAGAAAAAGTTTTTTCCGACCAGACGGAGGAATAGGCTTCGCTAATCGCTCAGCCAACAATCTCCTCAATTCAAACGAGATCTCGCAAATTACATTCAAACATGACCATGTCGAGGAATAACTTATATTGTGCTCCGATTGCAACTGCGCACAGAATTGAGGTGCAAAGTACACACACTATATACACTGCTACAAATCATTACCTAAAAATATATACACTGTTCGAAAACCAAAGTCGTTCACTAAAAAAATATACACTGTTCAAAAGAACAAGTCATTGACTGAAAATATATATATATACACTATACAAACTATACACTTCACACCCTCCTGTTATTTCTTAAGATCTTCTTGCCCGCATTCTCCTGGCTGCGGGTAGTGACACTAGGCCGCTTATAAGGTCCATTAACGCCGGCGCGCCTAGTGCCACTTTGATTGTCTATACACTGCAGTGGGGTTTTGCCGGCTGGGCCAGGGGAGCTCACAACGGGGGTCGGGGTTGCAGCAGCGGGACCAACAGCAGGCCCACCAGGAGGGCCATCAGGATGGTCATGGGGAGAGCCTGGAGAGCGATCGGCACGCGGAGCAGGCTCGTCCACCCTGGCCTCTTCCAGCTGGCGCCAGTGGTCGTCGCCAGCCGCCTGGTCATCCTCGTGCTCCTGCTCGTGCTCATCCTCCTCCTCCTCCTCCTCCTCACCACCTCTTGCACCTTGCCCCTCTCCAACAAGGGCCCGGAGATGCCGCTGCTGCACAGTCCACTCCCCGACGTCCTCGTTGATTGCTCTCATTGTCGCTTCTGTCAGCCTCGCCTTCTCCGCCAGCCTGTTGAGGAGGTTCACATACCCCTCACTCAGTTGGGCCCGCTCCAGGGGGAAGCCATGCATGGCCTCGCTGAGGACTCGCCACGAGTTGGGACACAACTGCCCAAACTCAAAGTTCCCCAGGTGGCACACGCAGCACAACACCAGGAACGCTTCCGCTTCCTCTATGGGTAAGTTGTCCTCTTGGCACACCCGCTCCCGGTAGATGTAAGGCACAAAGAAAGCGTCCTGCCGGTGGAAGTGCCGTCCTCCCCCGGATAGGCCACAACGATGGGGCCCGACTGGTTCAGAGTCCTCTGCAAAAGACCGCACAAAAGTTAGCACCAGCTTTAAAGTTCCGCCTCACTGTCAGCCTCATAGCAAGGACTGCACTTACCACGGGTGTCCTAGCAGTTTCAAACTGAATCCAATAACAGGCCTTCTCCCGTGCGAGGAAGGGGAGGCACGCCACCAGCACTCTCATGTCAGCAGCTGCAATATACAAGGGAGGAGTAAGTCACTGTGTGCCACTGCAGTAATGTCACAAACATTCACTCCCAATACAGATCCTGCTTACCCTCGTCTGTCGCCGTGCCCCGCACGCGAGCTCTGTAGCGGGTGCACTCTCTCCCCACCTGGCCCTGGCGCTGGCACACCTCGTGCACTTTCAGAGCACAGTTGGCTCGAGTGCCCGCAATGCTACAGAACTCAACGAGGCGCTTGACAGCCACCTCCGTTCCAAGCTGGCCCTGTGCCTCTTCGATGATCTGTGCAGAGTACAAATTCGCTAAGTACACGTATATAGTTACAGCACACCATGTCCAAAAATGTACTTCCAGGGACGTACCGTTTCCGCGTTGTACAGCGGTCGCCATGACCGCCAGATCTGCGTCCACGTCCTTCCCCCAGTGTGACAGAAGTAACGCCGGGCGACTTTGGAGGTTTTCCACAGATTCGCAAGTTCTCCCTCAACAGTCTCCGATTCTTTGCCAGTCCACAGACTGTTGATCCGGTCCCTCTTGAAACGAATCCCCTCCGCAGTCTCCCCCTCGTCCAACTGAGGCAAGTGCTCGTCCTGCAGAACATTCACATATGAGCACAAACAACAAATTTGTAACACGCAACAAGATGATTAGAATGTCAGTGCTCACCACAGGCTTCTTCTTGAACGTGGTGCACAGCTTCTCTGCCTCACTCACACGTTTGGGAGCTGACCTGCCGAACTTCTCCCGCATGGCATCAAGGACCGCGCCCGAGTCCCCGCTCCTTTTCAGCCGAAGGAACTGATGAAATTATTCAAACGTTCCTTACCACCCTCCACTTTAGTGATGTGGGTGACAGCCCCCCCTCTTGCAGTTGAAATCAGAGGGGGCTTTAGGATACAACAGGTGTGTCTGCTTGTGAGCCCGATTGTGAGTCAATCAGTTATCGAACGTTACATAACCAGGGTTTACTTTGCCCAGCGCGCAGGAGTGCCCACACACGCGCCATCTAGCGCCGACACCCGATATCTCGCAGCCCCTGGCGGCAAAGAGTGAACCACAGGTGCAAGAGCCGTCCCCGCCGTGCACCAGGTCGCGCTGCGCCGCGCGGGCGACGCCCGCGCCAAAGATGTGAGCCCCCTTTATGTGCGACCAACAGCAGCCGAGAAAATCGCGTATATGAATGGTATGCATGAGGCCGGAAGCGACGGACGCGCGGCGCACCTGGCTGGCCGTCGACGAGAGCCAGGGGACATTTGCGCACACAACAGCGAACGCACGCGGAAGAGAAGCCTTACGAGTTCACCGTTTGCCTTATTTTAGTCACAAAAAAATAGACTATCAACTGTCAAGAGACAGAAAGAGCCGAGGGGGGGG
>NW_026267594.1:105352-108431 GCF_000697945.3 Frankliniella occidentalis | reverse complement strand
GGCCCCGCTGAGGGCTTTCTTAACGTGCCACTGCCCGCCAGGCCTAGTGACCCTCGACCCCTCAGGCACGCTGTGCTAGATCTATATTCAGTTAAGCTACGCCCACGAGAGCGTGAGGACGAAAGCGTGGATTTTGGTCTATGGGGGAAGTGAGGGGCAGAGGGCAGGGCGCGGGAGAGCGCGACAGCGCGAGAGTGTGGAGTCAGACGCCTTTTTCCTCCCAGCTCCCTGCCCTACACTGAATATATAGCTTAGGACCTGCGGCTGCGGCCGCACCACCACTTCCTCGACTATGTTCCGTCCGGGGGAAAGAGGCGGGGGGGGGGGGGCTTTGGTTGCCCATATACATGGGTTACTTTTTCGGCACCTCACTAGAGACGATGACCCCCCCTCCCCCCTCCCCGAACGCTGGACCGCGCGCGGGCAGATGAACTTGAAGCTGCCGCCCGTGCCGCCGCAGGACAACCCGGGGATGCGCTCGCATTCGTTCATGACCTTGCAGACCTGCATCACTCTTGCTTTCTCGTAGCCCTCGTTGCAATTGCAGATGAAACTGCAACGAGGGCGATGATGTTGCATTCGCCAATATCGAGGCACTTGACGCCGTCTGTACAGTAGTTGATGTCGTGTCTGTCGGCGAAGCCCGGGACTGCGGACTGAGGGAAACAGCTCCTAGTAGGCATGGGCAGGCAATGGGACCCGACCTCGGGGCACGACTCGCAGCGAGCGCCGTTCGCGCCGCTCAAGCAGCAGCCACCGCCCATCAAAGTGCAGCAGAAGATGGAGTGCGGAAACAGTCCGTGCTTGTAGTCAAGGTAGCAGCTGGACGTCGCGTAGTGGCCGGCGGACGGGGACGACGCCGTGCAGGCTCTGCACGAGTGCGACACAGGACACAGCCGGCAATACGCAACTCTTGGCAAAAGATCTGTGCCTCGACATAGAGACCCATAGGGCGCGAACAAGTGGCGTGCCCGCCCTTCTGCCTCTCTATGCCAGGTCGGGTCGTCGTCGTCGTCGTCGACCCCTTACGATACTTAAGCCCGCATGAGCGCTCTCCCCCGCTCACTTCACTTGAGCGGGGGAGAGAGCGCCCCCGCTCACTTCACGTGAGCGGGGGAGAGAGCGGCGGTCTCACACTGGAGAAAAGCCATACGAATACACATACTCGCCGGCCCCCGCTGGCCCCCGCATAACCCCCACAGCTGATAGACGCGGAGTTTTGGAGTCCTCTCGGCCATGTTGAAGAGCAGCGAGAGCTTGGCGCAGCCCCGAAGGAGACCGAGCCCGACGCTGCACTCTCTCCCCCATCAAAGTGGCTGCTGTGCGCCGAGCACTTCACTGTGCCGCATGTAGGCGCGCAGGTGAGTCGCCTAGTCGCTCGTGGCCATGAGGCGCCGTTGTGTGTTACAAGTAGCCGAGCGTCTAGTTGCTGTTGGCTGTGCTGAAGGTTGGACACGCTGGGGCTCCAGGGCCGGCACCGCGGTGTGCAGCAGGGCAGGCAGCAGGGACGTGGAGCGCGTTGAGTCGCCCGAGGTCCTGCTGGCCGTCCACAGTCTGCTTAAGCTCGGCCACAGGGCCGGCAACAAAGGCGTCGAAGCAGCTTGAGTTTTCGTTGAAAACATAAAACGTCTGATTACGAATGACAACTCTACCATCCGTACACCGCAGGGCCGTTCTCGGCCCGATTCGTCTCAGTGCTCTTTTGGTTGCTGACTGGCTATTCCAGCCAGCATGTTGGACTTGCTTCCTGTTGTCGAATCTGTCGACCAGCAGCCGGACGGTCTTCCCCTAACCTGGAAGGGGGTAGGACGATGGGGCCGCACCTCACGCCCCACCCTCTTCCTCCTACTTTCTTTCATCCCCCGCGGGACGTCGCGCACCCCAGCTCTCGGCCCCAGGCGAGCAGCCGAGCGGCCGCGGTCGTAGATACGGTACTCACTGCAGGCTCCGCGGCCGCTGGTCGAGCAGCGCGTTGGAGGCGGTGTTCTCCATCTCCATGGTCAGTTCGTGCTCGTGTCGCCCCCGGAGTCCGATGGCGCTCGCGCTCGCCTTTTTGTACCGTGTGTCAGGGCTGACACACCAGTGTTGCGGGTTTGCATACCCTTACGAGTGGAGCGAGTAGGCAAACCCACATACTGCTTTGTCAGGGCCCTGACGCACGGTACGGTACATGCGTACCGTACAAACCTCCAGTGGTCGGGCACTACTTAGCACCAGAAACTGTGATTCTCATGCCGTTGGCCGTGGTGCTTACGTTCAAACTCATCCCGGCGGGTGGCGTCCCACGTCAGGACGTTGGTGGCCGAGTTGTTGACGCGTTCACGACGGGTCCTTCTACGCAGCAGTTTTTTCTTGTGGTACCGGTTTTCACCTCCCCCTCCCTCCCCCTAGCGAGTGGACGGTCCTTTATGGATGGTTCCTTATTGTACCCGAACGGCACCGGCAAATCAGTAAGTTACTGGTCCTTGCGGAGCAAGATCGCTCCATCCACTGAATATGTAGTTGGACCGTACCGCATGCACGCGTGCGGGCCTGCTACTTGCTCGGGGAGTAGACGCCTCAGAAGTCAGAGATCATGAAGCCGTTCATCCACGTTCGTGCCACGGGATTGTATTTATGGGCGAATCTCTTATGTTACACCTCATGAGCACAGCCCTTCATACCAAGGAAAGCACCATACCACACCTACTTTCGGGATCTGGATGATTCGGTGAAGGATACTAAATTGCCAAGGAGGGGGAGTAGAGAGGGAGGGGAAGGGGGGAGGGGACTTTGCCTTCTGGTAGAGACAGTCTTGGGCTTGGGGACTGTCTACGAAGTCGGAGAGGGGGGGGGAGGAGGAGGAGGAGAGCGGCAGTGACAGTGAGCCTTAAATGTCAAAAGGAGCAGCTGTGCGTTCGCCGTTTGATGTTAAGGGGGGAGCAAACAGGCACCTTACCTTAAAACGACCACAGTGCGCGCGTTCGTGAAGTCGGCTGCTTTCCTTCACTTGACACAAAACAGCCTTCTTTGGCGGTTAAGGCGAGTGGGAGCGTTCGTGCCTTCTGCTTCCCCACCGGCCTAGTCCCCTCCCCCCCCC
>NW_026267594.1:99955-103901 GCF_000697945.3 Frankliniella occidentalis | reverse complement strand
CGGGGAGGAGCGGGGCAGGGTGGGGAAAGTACCCCGCTCCTCCCCGCGCCCGACCGGCCCGACGATTTTTGTTCTTCTCCTTCCGGTCTAGCCGAGCCCGGGAGTAACCTATTGTGCCACCGCGGATGCACCCCCTACCCCTCCTGTGAGGTGGCCGCCCGAACAACCGGTACCTACAACCGGAATGTGCTTCATACGAATTTTCATCTTTGCAGGCCATGTGTAGGTGGACTGCAACCATGGGACTCACAGTGTATCTGCGGGATTCCGACAAGGCTGGACTCCTCGTAAGGATGTGCATGGCTCTTCCACTCTTGCCCGCCGAAAGAATTCGGGATGCATTTCAAGAAATTCGGAACTATGCACAAGCTGCTCGAGACGAAACTTTGTACCCCACTATGGAGCCTTTCCTTGACTATGTGCTACAAACTTGGATTGATGGTAATTGCTTAACTTTGATTTTGTGTCCATCCTATATCCGTCCTTTCACTCCATGAGTTGACTCTTGCAGTCTCTCACAGATTTCCTCCTTTCCACTATCACACTTTCCTTTGCATGTTTTAAACCCGACTGTGTACATAGTGTGTACTTGAAAGCACAAACAAGGAAGAGTGTGCCTGGTATGGCAACACTAGGGAGTGTGTACCGGGTGATTCAGAGCACGCGCCGCCGTGTTGCGGGTTTGCCTATCCTCGACTCGGCGGGCGCACGGGTGAGAGGTCAGGAGGAGAGGGGTCCCCTCCTCACCTCTCACCCGTGCGCCGCCCGCCGAGTCGAGGATAGGCAAACCCGCCACACGGCGGCGCGTGCTCTGAATCACCCGGTACATGCGTGGCACACACTTCGTAGCGTGTACGCGCCTCATAGCATAGCGCTATGGTAAGTACACACGTCAAACTGTGTGCCACGCATGTACACACTCCCTAGTGTTGCCATATGCCAGGCACACTCTTCCTTGTGTGTGCTTTCAAGTACACACAAGGGAGTGTGTACTATGTACACAGTTGGGTTTCAAGTGCAGGGCATGAGCCCTTTTCCATTGAGTCGATGTCACAGAAATTTGAGATAGAGGGAGTGAAAACCGGTGTTCGACTTTTTTCTGAGAATCAAATTTAGTGTGTCTGATGAAATTTCTCCCTTTATCGCATTACAGATATTGGACCGGAACACATCAGTGTGTACCGGCGCCGGCGGAGAACTAATAATGACCAAGAAAGTTATCACAAGACGCTGGTTGACACCCTTGGCAGCCCGCATGGAAACCCGTGGGTGTGGATGGGTATGTACGGTCCGAGCGAGTAGGCAACCCACCTGCGCTTGTGCGTGCGGTACAGCATATTCACAGACGTGAACGGGATTAAACGGCCACTTGGTACAGTTACTATCACGATGAAAGACTTATATTTGTTTTTTCTTCTTTTAGACAAGTTTCGCGAACACGAGCAGCGGCACAGAGTGCGTCACTTGCAGGCCTCTCGCGGTAATGGTCCTGGCCGCCCGCGGAGGAAGCAGTACGTTCTCCTCGACAGAAGGGTGGAGAACGCCACTCGGCGCCTGGAGAGGGGAGCCATCTCCAGTGTGGAGTTCCTCAAGATATGCAGTTACTTGTGCAAGACTACTTACAACAGGGTGGCTCTGCGCAAGAAACGAGCACTCCGAGCCGGGGAGGCTGGGGAGCTGCTGCCGGAAGTGGCGCACGCCATCCCTGAGGAGGAGATGGGGCCACCGCCTCCACTCCCTGCAGGCGTCGTGGACGCCCTGGATGTGCTAGAACCTGTTCCGGACTCGTCGGAGGAGGAGGAGGACGACCGTGAAGAGGAGCTGTACAACCCCTTCAACGGAGACCGAGCAGCAGCCCAGGGTGCGCGAGGCCGGGGCCGTGGTAGAGCAGCTGCTCGTCGAAGAGAAAGGGCCATAGCTGCTAATGAAGCTCGCGGAAGAGGACGTGGCGGCCAAGCAGCACAGGCACGAGGCCAGGCAAGAGCAAGAGGGCGTGGGCGTGGCCGCCGAGCACGCGGTCGAGGGGCAAGGGGACGCGGAGGCCAAGCAGCGCCAGCGCCCGCAGCACCGGCACGAGGCCGTGATCAAGCACCCCGAGCTCGAGCCGGAGCAGCACCAGCACGAGGCCGTGATCAAGCACCCCGAGCAAGAGCAGCAGCGGCAAGAGGCGGTGGAGGCCCTGCCCAACGCGAGGGGGCAGTGCTGCGTGCTCGGAGAGTTGTAGGAGGTGAGTTGAAATGGACAGCCATTGGTGGACCATTTTGCCATGCCGACAGTCAGAGCAGAGTTGTTTAATCTAAACCGTAGATTAAAAATCACTCATTTTTACTGCTGTACTGTTTACAGAATTCGCGGAGCCCCCGGATCAGCCTCCAGTTCAGCCCGCGCCTCTCGAGCAGCCCATTGCACGGGCCAGGCGGGCCCCACGGGATTGGGACGATCCCGTATTCGTACTGGAGGAGGACGCGTTCATTGAGGGGCTGCGAAGCAGGACGCCGTCGCCGGCAAGAGCAGTTCGAATTCTAGTCCCGGCAGCCCCGGCGGCAGCCCCGGCGGCAGCCCCGGTAGCTCCGGTAGCCCCGGCCGCACCTGGAGAACCCGGCCCTGGACACTTCCAGTGCCTTGACTGCAGGGAATGGCGGGCTAATTGGGCGCTATCACCATGTGGCCATGTAGCCTGGTGCGAGGAGTGTAATGCGCGGGCCTTGGCACGCAACTCGCCCTGCCCGATGGGTTGTGACATCACAAGTCGGCTGCGGCTCTATTATTAGACATGTTCTATTGTGACTGCTGGGGTCTTTGATCTCTTAACAATTTTGTATACACTGTATGTACTTGTATATTAGTTTTCATTTTGTATTATATTGAGCATGTTTCTTGGGAAATTAATCTCCATATTTGCTAGTTTTGTTAAATTCCTTGTAGTACCAATTAAACAGCGAATTTAAACTCCACTTTCTTTTTGATGATACCGTATTGTGAAACTGCCCATAACATTTGATGAGAAGGAGTATTGAATCATACCCTGAAAACTGATGCGATAAAGAAAAGGTAAAAAGTACACGATTGACATACATTTCAGGTGAAAGTTTAATGAACACAATTTAATGCGAATCCAATGTACATACTGACACAACAGGTACACATTAAAATAAAATTAAAAATTCTTTCAGACAATACAGGAGACATAAATACACAAGGAAATAACGGTTCAAACAATCATTTTTAAAAAGAGTTGTCAACGAAACTGTTGCATAAGAAACAAGATTGATCATCCTTCATGATTTCTTTACTATCGTTAAAAGTTTATTTAACAGGTCTTCCTTGACATTTTCACTTCCCCATACAATACTTCCATATGAAATAAACAAATGATGCAGCCCATTTACACTAAGTGGACATTGTAAAAAAAAAAAAGCTTTCGGTATCAGCTATTTCTCAATAAAAAAAGAATGTCTTTAACCATGGAAATTGGCTAACAATCAGTACAGGGGTCACTAAATTAGATTAAAAGGCATCTCACAATAGCAATTAACAAAATAAGCAGAGACTCACTGAAATAAAAATTAAACAGATGAAATAAGCAATGTCAATTTTATCATGAAGGCAGCTTTTCAAGATAGACTTTGGGTCAAAGAAAAGCTGCTTACAATGACACATTAAATAAGACATAAAAATACAGCTTTTAAGCCAAACTGCTTGCTACTGACTTACTTCTAAACTAATATACAAGACAGAAGGTGGGCTGCAAACCTCACATAATCTAATAAAAACAGTGGTCACATAAATGCAGATGACAAGAAATTTGTATTCAAACAATAACGCAAATGCAGATAAACAAATTCTTTCTTTCAAGAGAAATGGAAATTATTTGTAAGCTCACTAAACTGAGAGATCAAACAGATCACAAGAACACTGCTTTTAAATTATCTAATCACAAACAGAT
>NW_026267594.1:94240-99629 GCF_000697945.3 Frankliniella occidentalis | reverse complement strand
TCTTTCCATTCCCAATACTCAGTGACTTCCTCGCCTTTCTTGCTGCTGGTTGACGCGAGGGGTAATTCACTAGGGTAAAATCGCGTACACCTGGATTATGATTTCGTGGATTACGTGAATTACGCACGGATCACGTGGATTACGTATGGATCACGTGGATTACGTACGGATCACGTGGATTACGTACACGTGGATGTTGTACAATGAGTAGCATACCATGTTTATGATTAATTTTTGGTTGTCTTAAGTAGTATTCCTAGAACAATAACTAACGAGATTATGATTAAGATATATATCTAAAATACTATTATTAGTATTACAAATTATTAATAGCGTCCCAGATGCTGTTTATAACGAGTCTGCTAATTTTGAAATTGCCGTCTTGGTCTAAAGTTGGATCAGGAATTGCACAAACGTAATTTTGAATATCGTGAAATTTATGAAATTGGTCGAAAACTTTTAGAATACCGTCTTTTGAGCATTTGTACCAAATGCAGTAGCAGCCTAAACCCTTTATCAGCATTTGGTGGCGGTTGCGTGGGGGCAAACGCAAGGGTATATCTTCTTTGAGCGGCGGTTCCCGTCTAATAAGAGAACTCGACAACTTGTCCTATGGATACTGCGTCATGCTCAACTACGTCCTGAAACGCACACCACGCGCCCCGGCTAATTGTATCCTCTACCAGAACTTGAACATTTTCACAATGGTTAAACATGGGTTTTTGATTATTTACGTTGCATTTTACTCTCTGCAGCCTGTCGCTGCTAAGTTTTGTGCCTTCTGTGGACAGCAGCCAGCACAATGTTGACTTTCTTATTTTCCTTAATTTTTGATCGGAATCCCTATGCAGAACGTAGCTGGAATCTTCTGGAATATGGTTTTCACTTTCTTCTTCTGTTAATAAAATATTGCCTAGATCTTCAGACACTTCTGTTAAAATTGGTGAGGGGTCCTGGTATGGAATTTCTGATTCATCATAGCATTTTTCAACTATTGTCACCGTTGAAAGGGAGGGACTTTTAAGATCTTCGGCTACGTCCATCTCCATCCACATAGCAATTGAATTGGCTTCATCTAGTGCCTTCTGAAGAATCCGAAAAATATCTTGATCCGAAGGTAACTCTATAGAGATCAAATTGTGTTCTGTTCTGGCACCAGCAGTCTTATTGCGATAATATTGAGGGAAAATGTAACCCTCGTTTGCGTTTGAATGAATCTCACACCTCTAAATCTTAACCTGTATTAACTTAACTTGCGCAATGTTTTGATCAATAAGTCAGTTTCAATCTTTTTTTTTTTTTTAATTGTCTGGGAAGATAAATATTTGTAAAGATCTTATCAATCAAATCCAAGCTATGATTTGAAAACTAAACTACTTTGTTTCTGTTTCAAAAGAGTTACAAGTGATCAGAAAAATCTGCAGTAAATTATTAATCAAAACAAAATATGATTTCACTTTACCTGTTAATGTTGTAAAATGTATGACATCTTTTGGCCAGAATACATCTCTTTTGAGCAAAGCACGTATCCATGGTGTTTTCCAAGGCTATATTAGTTTAAAATGATTAATATACATTAAATACGTTGATAAGATGCAACAACAAAAAAGAATTAAAAATACCTTATTGTGTTTCAGAGTACTTCATCATCAGCATCCGAAGAGCCAGATGCTAAAGAATTGCTTTACCATATAAAGCATTTTGGAATGGCACTGTGCTGTATACCGAAGTGCACTTCAAAAAGTTCCTGGTGGCCACATTTTGGTAAAGAGAGCAGCGACACAATTTCTGCAAGCTGCTGAGCCAGAAAAGCATTGTAACTCCTGTGAGATAGAGAGTCTGAAAGAGGAGATACGAGTCCAGCAAGACCTTATAACCAGCATGAAAAACCTAGATGTAGAACCAAAGAGGTAAATATAAAAAAGAAAATCTCTCTTTAAAGTGAAACATATGGATGGATTTCTTGTTTACAATTAGAACTTCTTGTTTCAGGAAAAAAATGTAATATAAACAAGATCAAGAGTTGTTAAGAGAAGAAAATTACTTTCAAACACCATACTGTATGTCCTGGTTACGTTACTTCTTAATTGATGAATAGTCTACAGATAACATTAAATCGATTGTTTCTACCACAATGCATGCTTCTGGAAGAAAATTGATTTATGTAAAACATACTTAAATAAAAATCTGAGTCCTCATTACTTCTTGTAATATGATTCAATTGGTGGTCGATTAAGAAACAGCTTACTCAGAACTTACCTAAGAATCGTCTTCCTTATTCCGTGGCCATCTATCTCTGAGAGATAAGTCCAAAAATGTGACATACTACTACTCATTGCTTGCCTCTTTAAGTTTCTGTACATTACAAAAAGGAATACTTAAAAAGGTATGAAAAGTAAAATGGTAATCATAGTCTAAAGAATATAACTAAAATCAAACATTCGAGCTTACAGGTTTTTATTTCCCGGATGAACGTGGGGCGCTCTATGCATATTGTTAACTTCAGACCACATTCTGTTGAGTGTCTTCACTCAACTGTTTCACATTTTTGGTTTTGAATATTATTTTCTTCACCAAGGGGTCAATCAATTTGCAGTTCTGAATAAGAAAATACAGATTGTCAGCAGACTAAATTAACACATTCAAATTTTTTGACAGTGATTTCATTTATGAATTTGAACAAATAACTCACCAACAACTCACATACTATCAAATAATTTCAAAAATAAGAGTGTTTGCATGTGTGATGTTGATCTTTCAACATTTTTAGATTATCAGGAAACAACCAATTTAACTCTTGTGGGTTACAAAAACCGGGAAAGCAATCAGGTACACTTATTTTCACACCCGAGTGATACCCACTCTCAAAGTAGTATGCACAATGTCTTTCTGATCTCACTTCATTGTAAATTACTGTATCACACGACATTATTGCCAACTCGAGTCAGACAAACGAAAATACTCCAGCTCTTTTGGTTGCCTAAAGAAAGGTTAGGTGCAGGCGTCCCATTCATATTGACATTCAATTGAATCGCGAGTCCAGACAGAGACAGACAGCGAGGAGAATGTCGAGCAACTCCCGAACGAGCCGAACGACCCGCCCTAACAGAACAGGGACCAGGGACCGTGAACAACGGTATCACAACGTTTGTTGCTAAATGCAAAGTTTTGAAGCAAGCCATTCGTAAGACACATGAGGTGCGCAACTGGTTTGCATCAGACAAAGTGTGGCGGCACTACGTGGAGTATGTGAAGGAGACGTATAATCAAACACCAAACAGAATCCCTTCACCGTGCAAAACCCGGTGGTGGGTTGATCTCCACATGGCTGAGAGAGTAGTGTCACAGTATCAATGGATCTGGGACTTTGGAATGACATGTGAGAGGGGAAGGTTACTGAAAAACGTGCCCGAAGCTGACGTCATCAATGTGCTGAAGGCCTACATCAAAGCTATGAAACCAGTGGAAAAAATTTGCACTTTACTAGGTGGAGAAAAGTACGCCACTTGCAGTTACATACTCCCAATGCTGTACCTCCTAGATCCCGACAGCCCTCTCTATGGACGGGATGATCTTCTTAACTTAGGCGAGCCAAACCCTGTAAAAAGACTTGAAACACAATTTTTTTAGTTTTTAGAAATGTAATGTTAAAAATTTCTCAGAATTATTGTTACACTACGTTTATCTTTCCAGGAAGCGGCTAATGATGATATACCCCTGTCTGCCAACCCAGAGATGATTCCCACAAATGTCCAAAAAAGTGTGGTTAAGTTCCTCAAGAAAAGATTCAAATCAGATCCGGAGGACAACCACCGCGACGTTGATTATGTGTCAGCAAGGGAGTGCTACGGCGTGCTTGCTAGGTGCTCTTTCCTTGACCCGCGATTCAGAGATGAGATACTTGAGGAGGACCGTGATCACGCAAAAGCGCTTCTTCTAGAAGACTCAAAGACCATGGTGCCACCCTCAGGGAACTCAACATCTGGATCTAACTCAGGAGGTTAGTTTTCTTATAAGTTACTGCATGGTGTTCCGCACAGGCGAGGGGCAAGGGCAGGCGCGCGGCGCGCGAGCTTCCCGTCAAAGAGTCGGACCTGGAGTCCAGGGCCACAGGCCAGCGCTGGCGCCGGGAAACGGGGTGCCCGTCGTGTGCGTGCGCGGCGCAGCCGGTCCGCACCCGCACCCCCTTTAGTTCAGGAGCCCTAGGTTTGGACCGGGGAAAAAAATGCACAAAAGGTCTGAAAACTGTTTCTGGTGCAGTTTGATGTGCTGATCACGCTCCCACAAAGTTCCCTAAACTCGGACGTGGGGATCTCGAGTTGTTGAACAAAAAGGGCCTAAATGCAGGGTTGCGCTGTAACGACCATAGCTCCAAAACTATTCGTGCGAGAGAGGTGAGTTATGTGTCAAAATGTGTGGAAAGAACCAGGGAACACGCCCCAACCATCAAAATGCAAGCGAAAACTGCTCTTCTAACCGAAAACTGGAGTTGAACAGAAAATTTTGATTTCGACTTGTTCAATTTTAAGTGTCTCACGTCATATCTTCGAAACGCGTAGGTTACTTTAATGACTGCCCCGAGGAAAAGCTGTGCGCTCATCCTTCAGCTAGATGATGCTGTTTTCACATCCACTCTAGCTCTAACCGTTCACGTTTAAATCGCTTTGAACTAAAGCCGTGCAGAGCCGCCCTCGCGGCCCCACCGCAGCCGTGCCGCTGGAGCCCCGCTGCTTCCCCCACCACCCAGCGCGCTCGCTCTCCCTCGCACGCACGGGAGGAAGAGAGACAGAGCAGCGCGCGCGCGCCTGAAAAAAGGGAGTTTGAAATGTGAAATATTTAACGTTTAGAAAATACGGAAGCCATTTTGTTTCCATGCATCGGGTGGGCCAAAGTGTCCTCTCCATTCCCGCATCAAATCTGCCCCGGGAACTCTTACGGCAAGCGTGTGCAACGAGGAAACAGCAAAGGCTTCGCTAACGCTCAGCCAACAAATGATGTAACGGGCCTTCGGCCCGCAAAGCCCGCCCGTCCTTAAAAATTGCCCCGTCGACACGAGAAAGGGATGTAACGGTGAGGAACCGCGACTACAACCCACCCTTCTGCTTAGTAAACGTTTTTTGGGGTAGGGGTAGGGAGTTTCTTTCCTCTTTTGCGGTTTTGGGCCTTCTTCCACAACTTATTGTGTATTACAGCAATTTTAAGCTTATTTTCGTCAAAAAAGACCCTCCAGCGCCTAAACGGTTAGAAATAGAGCCAAACGGACGAAACTTTCGCCCGTACGCCTCTACGTTGACGAGTTACCTCTTAGGAGATCTTAAAACAAAAATTCTGACTTTTTTGACCTACCCCATTTTCTTTGATACCCCCTTTTAGCCCTTTAGGGGTGGTT
>NW_026267594.1:87756-90880 GCF_000697945.3 Frankliniella occidentalis | reverse complement strand
CCATCATCTATTATATCCCTAAATGTTTGAGATTGGATAAAATAATCATTTGATGATTGACTTGAGGATGTCTACAAAAAAGAAAGACAAATATCATCCAACATAATTTTAAAAAGACTATTAACTTGCTATCCATAATACAGAAATTACATTAGGTAGTGGCTTCCTTCGTTTCAGAATTCTTATAGGGCTGACATAATCTTTTCGCAAACAGGTGTCAGTTTCATCCTAGAGCAGACAATTAATACAGTGATAATTTAGAACAAAAATTAATATGTACTGGAAATATCTGCAATGAAGTATAACTTACCAATGGAAGAGGTGCACACCCCAAATCATCACATAGTGCTCCACGTTTTACTACTTCCTGCAAAAACAAGATAATATGCACTAAGGTAGGTCATGTCACTCCATTCATTGTTGTGAGACACTGCTTACCTTAGTCTTCAAGGGGCTGACCACGAATTTAGTTTTATTCACTAGACCAAGAGAACCCTAAAGATAAAAAAATTAAATATATGAAGCAAACATAATTGTGTAAGGTAGACAGTTCTTACATATTTACAGCTTACCTCTGCAAATTTTATTTTCTTCTCCCCAATAGACAGAGGCTTCACAAAAAAATGTGATGGTTTGCCAGGACTTGCAGTAACTACTGCCAAGTGAGAAGTGGAGTTAGTCTGCTTGACATGAGTACTCTCCTTGCTATAAAACAAGATGTAAGCAGAAGTTCTTAAAGCAGTCACGGGGAAATTGTTCATTTTTGTTACCTGTTCAACACAAATGAAATCATTAAAAAATCATTCATCTACATAAAATAAAATAGTAGTCCACAACAAATTCTCAAGAGCAGTAAATTTTAGGAATTTCGACTAACTTTTTGATCATCAAACTTGACCCAAGACTTATCAGGACACTGAGCAATAGTTATGTAGTGTCCTTGTTCTTTAGATTTACTAATATGGAGCACAGCTCCTATCAGGTTTTATTGACTTTCTTCAGAATTATCTTTTACCATGGCATGTTGGTCAACCCAGACAGGTTCATTGTTCTTTGATTTATCAAGTCGAAATCTGCAACAAATATTCATTGGCAATTCAGAAATCTTGATGTTTGTATGTAATTTTTTTTTTTAAAGATAGATAAGTTAAACTGAAGCATAGTGTAAACCTTTTCAATTGGAAGATTACAATGGGCGGGGATTTATAGAAATTAAACTCCTTCTGAACAGTTTGCTGTGTCCTGCAGAAATTACACTTGTACCCTTCAACTTTCTCACCACTCAGGAAATTCTCAATTGCATCTTTTACAGATATTTTACCTTTCCTCCTTGGAACAGAGGCAGTCTTTCTCTTACATGCTGAGGGGACTTTAACAGCATTGCCAGTGTTGCTTAAGTTTGCCAGGGCCGCCGAAGCAGAATTTTCCACTAAAGAAGCCAAACGGAGAGAGAAGATTAGATTAGAAATTTAAAAGGGAGTTGAAACAGTAATAAGGGGAATGTATCTATATGCTTGAAAAATTTTGTGCTCCACTGCTTGTGATTCAGATCTAAAACGTCATTAGCCATTACAATAAAATTGACTGGGACTCAAAGATAATCACAACAAACACTATTATTATTACGTACCCTGTGCCGAGTTTTCAAGTTCAGATGGTGGAGCATCCACAGTAAGAGACTCATCTGCACCGAGATGACCTGTAGGAACATAGTATCATGTTGTTTAATTCAAATTTATAATGCCTATTCAATGAATATTGTAAAATTTTAATTTATTTGGATTTACTAGAGGAGGATAAAACAAAATATGAGATCGATAGACTAAAGGTAGCTTCAATTACTTTGATACAAGGTTGGTTCAACAGACGTACCCTGTGCAGAGTTTTCAGGTTCAGGTGGAGCATTTACAGAAACAGACAGTTCACGTTGTTCGTTTCTCATTGAAAGGGCTTCACTTGCACCAAGGTTGAGACCTGTAAGAACACATCAGGTTGTGCACAGCAAAATTATAGTGCCTAAACAATTAAAATTATAACACATTTTTAATTTATTGGATTTACCAGATGATACAACTTCAAGTACTGCAACCTCTTTGCCAGCACTCCAGAGCTTTAGTAACGTATCCAAGATGCTATTTCTAGAGGCATAATCCCTCTCACCACTTTCAGCCAACACAGCACAGATAGCATCGGTCTTGGACTTGCTGTGTGTATACCTCTCATTCCATGTTGCAACTCTTCCTGACTGATAGCTTGACTTAAGTCATTCTGAAAAAGAGATAAATATACTATTAGAAAATAATATGCAGCACAGTGTGATGTCATCTCACACAAAAGTAGGAATAAGGGGGGGGGGGGTCCGTAACTGAACGTAACGTATAATAATGTTTGTTAACGTAACGCAAGACGTTAGAAATTTCGCGTTAAAGTTAAAGGTTTTGACATGGTGATCTGACATTCGTCGGACACAGATTAAAATAAGCTCGTTTGCGTTCCAACATCCGAACTCCCAATCTCTGAACTAGTTTCGCCCCCTCATGCAAACAAATCAGTAACTTCACAGTTAAAGTCTTACGAAGCAAAATGCCAAATGCTTCGTACCTACGTAGGATTTTCTCCCTATGAAGCGTCCAAATCCTTCGTATTACCAAGGATTTGGCGTTTTTCTTTGTAAGACTTTAAGAGTGTTATCGTCCCAGAGGTCGGTAAAACGTCAGTTAAGATAACGTTACGAAACACATATGTGTTAAATTATGGACCCCTGGTTGAATCAGGATGTTTCGGCAGTCTCGGCAGTCTTCATCGCCCTCACGTGGCGGCCCCGCTACAATAATGGCTCTCAGTTTAGCGTTGCCACTTACTTTCGATCGGCATTACCAGCTATGTGCAAAACTGTAGAAAGAAACAGCTTAAAACAGCCCGTTTGCAGAGTTTTCCCCCCGCGGCGTGCGGCGGGTTGCTTATGTGCCCCTTAGGGGCTGCTCCTGCAGGCGAGGCCGACCACGGCGCGCGGCGCTCGCTTCAAACTTCCGTATCGAGAAAAGTATAAGAGCTACAGACTTCCGGTTTAGTGCATTTTGTTCCTAAGAAACAGAGCTTCAGCGTTCAGAGAAGGTGTTTTGTC
>NW_026267594.1:86385-87706 GCF_000697945.3 Frankliniella occidentalis | reverse complement strand
ACAGACACACACGAGGTCGTTTGCATAAGCCCGCTGGATAGCTTTTTCAAAGCAGAAGGGCGGGCTAGAAACCACAAGTCGAAAAATGTTTTTTTATGTGTTCTTAGTGTGAAAATGGACATAGAATCAAGGAGAGAATTCGAACGTTGTATACATATACAACATTGTGACTTTAGGGTGGTATGTAATGTGTGGATATCAACTGAATGGAGCATATTTACTGTTATGAACGCAAGCTCACCAGAATGGACGCCTAGTAGGTAGGCAACATCTGGAGCTGCATGCTGGCGTGTATCGCGGGTTGGCCTGTGATAGTCTTGCAGCACTGACTCCTACACGTAGTTACGGTTTCTTTTGGTGAAGAAAATGCTAGATGGCAAATTAATTCAAAAGCAAGTGGTTCGAATAGAATTTCCAAGAAATGAATGACAGCCCCAAACTAGATATGGATTTGAAGCGACTGGAGAGATCGAACTCTAAGCTATAGTCACGATGTTGTACCACTACAACGTTCGAAATCTCACGATAATGAGACTCGTAGCTGCCTTTTAAACTAAATATCATTCTTAAATCACTAACAGGTAAAGTGTTAAGTAGCCTCAACAGGCCCAGACCCGAACTAGGCCAGGGTTTATAGACCGGTGAGACCAGTCCCAATAAACACAGAAAAGTCACAAGCACGTCCTAAGGTCAAAATTTCGGACAAAAACGCGTCTTTTTGGCGTCATTTTCACGTCAATTTTGGGTCAATGACCTTTTTGTGATGCTTTAGTGGGGGAAGGATCTTCGCCTCCTTCCTTTCAACATAGTTGTAGCAGGAGTGGCAATGCATAAATAGCTTACTATTGTCTCTTAAAGAATGAAAACTTTTATCAAATAGAACAAAAGTGGTTATACCAAGGTGCGAAATATTGCTTTTGGTAGGATGTCTTATGTTTTTATTTCGACACTTCAAACCTACAAGCACGGAGTTCGTGGAGTCTCCGTATAAACCCGTAGTTCCAGGCAGCTCCGTACAGACACGCAGTTCAGCGGGTCCCCGTATAACGTCGTAAGTGCTTGAAAGTCACTTCTGAGCTGTAGCGCTTCAAAGTTTTGGATTTACATTGCGCCTTATGGGCTGCTGGATTTTCAGACCAGAATAACTTTTGAACTAACTGACATATCGAAATGCGGTTTTCGCTGATCGATAGCCCTTGGTTTCCTCTATCCGACGCACGTCATAACTTGACATTGTCAAAAAACATAGTTACGACGCTATACGGCGGCCTGCTAAACTCCGTGTTTCTACCGAGCCCCCGGGAACTGCGTGTTTATACGG
>NW_026267594.1:77335-81040 GCF_000697945.3 Frankliniella occidentalis | reverse complement strand
TCCCAAACCATTTGAGATATCGAAAATCCGAAAACACCATCGTGTTCTGCTCATCTCGCTTAGTGGGAAACGGTTCTTAGATCATCAAAATTGGACAATTGGTTGCCAATCGGTCAAACTTTGAGAACCTAAGCAAATTTCTAAAATATTAGACTAAAAGTGGCCGTAGCAGGTGTCTGCACGGTCGGATCAAATGCCTCTGGCCCCAAAATCGTTCAGGATAGACCCCAGAACAACTGTGCAAAGTTTGGTAGATGAGTCATTTCGTGCAGTATTCTTATGATTTTCGGTGCGAAGCCACTGGACTATAAGGAGCATTTACAATCGACATCAAATGAACGCAAAGTTATTAACATGCAGGGTTACTAGAATTGCAGTTCATTTCTTATCTACAAGGAAACTATTGGAATAACTGTAGTGCAGTATGGAACTTATGTTAAAGGAGGCCAAATGCCCATAGCACATACCATGCATGTCACAGCAGTTTCTGATCACCTCACCCTTCAGAATATATAATATTTAGTCTTAAAAGGAATGGTAAAGAAAGGTATCACAAATCAAAATTAAGAACAATTAAGCTCACAAGCACTGTGTTTCAATCCAATAAGCTTTAAGGACAACACAAACACAATAGAACCATTCAGATTCCTCACAAGCACTGTGTTTCATTACAATAAACTTTAAGGGTAACACAAACAAAATAACCAATAAGTAATGAAACAACATCACTAAAAAAATGAGACTTCTCTTATGTCTGATATGTAGTTCAGTTAAAGGGGAAGGGCTCGGGTGGAGTGAGAAGAAATGAAATTATTGAATTTACTTACCCCAAAACTGAAGTACTGAAAAAGTTTTACTTGCACGGAGGTGTTATAAGATGAACAATTTGAGAAATTAAGACATCCCCAATGTAACGCAAGCATAGTTCAATTTGAATAGGTATTTTGGAGGAGGTCCAGAAATCCAATAATTTAATTTTTTCCCACCTTGCTCCACCCCCCCTCTCCCCCCCCCCCCTACAATTACTTACATAATATAGGAGTATTTGCAATCCAAATCTAATGAAGCACTGTAATTTATACACATGCAATTAGATATTACGCCTTCTCTTCTTGCCATTTAAGCCCCTATTCAAACTTTTAAGAGTAGTGTAGGAAGCAACTTTGAGAAATCTTCTGACAGAGATGAAACCTCCTTGAAGCTCCTCAGTAAGTGCTTTGATGGTTCTGTCATTAGAGACAGCTGACAGAGGCCGTGAACGTGTCACATTCCCTGGCCTATCCAACACTTTGATAGTGAGATAGGTGCTATCCTCCATTTCAATAACACCATCTAAAAGAGCAAAAGAAGCCGTAATGTACATCCAACTGTTTTGGTAAAATGAGAGTTAAGTTGTTTCAGTCAAATCAGGACAATTGATAAAAAGAATTGATGAGATAGAAAATATCCGTGTCCCTTACCAATGAAATCCCAGACATTGGGTCGTTTGACAGGTACAGAATCTTGCAGTGCTCGGTTGTCAGATTCACTGGCATTTGAGGTTCTATCCGCACATCCACTGACAGAGAGCAGATGGAGCTTCGGATGCCAGGTCCTCATCCAGTAGCCTTGAAGGCCTACTAAATGGTGGGAAACTCGCTTCTTGATAGCCCGTCTGGTAATTATCCGAAAACCTTTCCTAATGTAGTCCATAGGTAGCAGAAGCAGACAAGACAACCATCGTACTAAGGAACGTACATGAGGGGACTTCTTCATGACCTTGTACATGCCAAGCTTTCGGGCATTGGTTCCTATAGCCTGCACCAAACAAGAACCACCGATATAACAAAATTACTACACTTCAAGGGATGGCTGCTTAGTGCATACTCATTGTCAGAAAGCAAACAGACCTTTGAATAATGGAACAGGCAACCGTGTACCTCAGCATTAGGGAAGGCCTCCGCTAAAGCATTTTGCTCTGCTCCTTCATAATCAGTCATTATTTTCTCTGGTTTGAATCTGGGCACAAGAGTCTTCAACTTCTCAAGAGCAGCCAGATAGGCACTCTTGCTGCGCTTCCGCATGAGGACACGAACCAAGGGGATAACCTAAGAAAGATTAACAGAAAGCATGAATATTTGTTGGTAATTCACAAGGAACACATTTCAGAATTATGTTAGAGCATAACCTTTCTTAATAGTAAAATGTATGAACATTTAAAGAGAAGGGTAGACAGTTCCCCAAAGAGGAATTTTGGTGGAAGAAACGTGGATTCCACGTAGATTTGTGACGTGGATTCAACGTCGAGTATCCACGTGATATCCACGTGGATTTGACTCCTTTATCCACGACATTTCGACGTGGAAATCATGTCGATTCAAAAACTTTTTTTTCCAATCTTGAGTGGAGTTGAACCTGGGACCTTTGAGTTAGTAGTCTTGTACCCTATCCATTACCCTACGGTGACGCTGCTGTAAGAGGAACGCCAGCTACCGATGCCTTTCTAAAGCACACGCACAGCGCCCAAGCCAGCTCTCTGGCTTATAGGGCGTTGTGCGTTGTACGTTCAGAAGTATAGCCTTGAATTTAATTAATAATTGTACTTCCTTGACAAAATTTAAAAATTAGTACAAGATGAAGACGACCCGGAGCGCAGACGTCGGCGTCCTCACAACGGGCACCTCACGGTCTCGGTGCGCGACGCCCACCCGTGTCCTCCGCCGAGCTCCGCGCTGACCCGATGCCCAACCTACACCAGCTCAATGACGTGCAGCGTCATGTTCATGTTCGGCGCTCGCTGTTGTCGCGGTAATGCTAAGGTGGCGCAGGGCCGTCAGCAGCAGCAGCGCGTCGACCTGGAGGAGCAGAGCACCAGCGGCACGCGCAGCATCGGCACACTGAGCAACAGACGGGCAACAACAACAGCAACAGCATCTCGTCGACCTGGAGATCGACACACCCGGCAGCAGCAACAACAGCAACATCAGCAACAGCAACAACACCATCTCGTCGACCTGGAGGACCCAAACAACAACACAAATACTTACATTGACGGGTTGGGCTTCGACGGGCGGCTCGGCGACGACGGGCGCGGCCACGATGTCCTCGAGGGGGATTATGTCCTCGACGACGAAGACGGGCGGCTCGGCGACGACAACGAGTTGGTCCTGGACGTTCAGCTCGGGGACTTCGACGGGGACCTCGGGGGCGACGACGACGTGTGGCGCCACCAGCTCCTCAAAGAGCGCCAACTCCTCTACCATGAACAGCCCCTCAGCAGGAGGGGCTGGTAGCTGCACATCAAGGGTTGCCGGCGGTTGATGCGCCAGCACTATGTCGGGCAAGGGTAATGGCATAGGTTGAAGGATGTCCACATCCCACAAATCCGCGATAACTTGGTCCATCTCTTCAGGGTCGACACCATTCTGCGAAGAAGAACGTCACGATGATGAGTACATACTACTCGCTAGATTTCTGAAACTCGGTTGCAACGACGCCGTGCTCTCACGCCCCCTCCTCCCCCCCACCTCCGCTCTCATGGCCCGCGCGGCAATTCCGAGAACCGGGCGTGTGGCTGCACCGCCGACGCCGACAGCGCGAAGCACATTTAGGTGAAGATATCACTTCAGGTAGATTGAACCCTCACACACACCGTTAACATCGATTCAAAATCAAAACGACACAAACTGAACATCGCTGCAGTCTATCCTCCCTCCTCCTCCCCCC
>NW_026267594.1:73181-77285 GCF_000697945.3 Frankliniella occidentalis | reverse complement strand
CCCCCCCCCACCTCACACCTTCCCGCGCACAACGATTCCGGGAATCACGGCCTGTGCAGCCGGCGCGAAACTTTCCCACGACCAGTAGAACCGTTCTAACGCGTTAAATCTTTGAAGGGATAAACAGGGCTCACGTCGCTAGCACAGCACTAACACCCCTTCGAATCACATTTGGACTGGACACATGTTATCTATTCTAACCAAAGAAAACGCGACAATTGGCTCCGCGCACAAGCCGACACGACGAAATTACAAATAAACTAATTATAACACAGGGTCCCTATCGCACAATTCATGGTACTCACAAACAACCACTCCATCTCAAGCCACTCATCGTGGCTGAGGTTCACGTCTAATACATGGTCCATCGTGGCAGAGAAGGCGGAGACACAGATTGACCTAGGCTAACTGATGCCGGCGAGCGTAGGACAGGCAATGAGGCGCAACGCACGGCCGTGCCGGGCACGGCGCGGGAAGGGCGTGTTCCGAAACCGAAGGTTCCAGCCGACCAATCACGATACGTGACCATTTTCAGCGAGGGTATGTTCGGGACACTTACCGCTCATCACTCGGGGCGGCGGCGGCGGATAGACGGACGCGGGGCGGGTGGAAGGGGTAGCGACCCCCCACGCCACGCTGCCGCCCGGCCGGCTCGACCTGGCTCCGCTGCGCGCATAACCTAGCGGCAGCGCGCCGGCCGCGTGGGCTAAGGCGCTGTCCTCCATGCGGATGGCGCGGGTTTGATTCCCGTTCGTTCCCCACTTCAACTTTTCCGTTTCACCTGCGGAAAAGACAAGAGGCAGCAAGGACAAAGCATAGATTACACTCCAAAGAAAATCTTTTTTTAAAAAAATACTTACCTCTCGAGACTCTCTTCATACGCACTGGTCATTAAACACGGCTGCCTTAACCACTCGGCCACCCTGACATACGATCCTCGATCACACATGCTCTACTTAAGTTACCTTAGGTTAGGCCCTGATACGACGCCATGTGAATCCTCGATCACTTAGGTACGAGTTACCACCTGATAAGACCACCCCGTCACTTACGCCCATAGGTTAGGCCCTAGGTAGCCCCTGATAAGACCGCCGTCACACACCTTAGGTTCGGGGTTAGGCCCCGATAAGATCACCATTTAGGTTTAGGTTAACACCCCGCAACAATGGGAGGTATTTTCTGACACCCCTAAATTCACAATGGCTGCCGCAACAATGGGGGGTAAAGATGGCCGCCCGCTACAGTGGGGGTTACTTACTACTAATAGCTAAATTCCCCATCTAATTTCCTTATGCATCTTTCAAACACATTAGGAAGTTTTATCTGTAGTAACCGTTTATCAACTAAATGTAAATATTTACGGAGTGAATATGGTTCAGAAGAGTGTTTAGAATCAAACAGCAACTTTATCAGGGTTTTGGTTACACCAAGATATAAAGTATGGAGGTCATCAACTGCAAATCCACGTATTACATCATGCATTATTTGTGTGATGGCACTTGGAAATTTCACACCAAGATTATCTATTTTGACATTTCCTGCAGCTAACAATAGCTGATATGCTTTCTTTCCTAAATCCTTTGTCTCTTGGTGGCTTCTCAAATCCAGCTCATCTGAGTACGGATAAACCCAAACTGAAGAGAGCTTTTCCTCGTTGTTCTCATCAGTTTTCTTCCTTATTTTCTCTCTTTGTTTTTTGGTGATCTGAACACTTCTCCCTTTTATTTTACAGATTTGGCAGCCGAATGCACCAGAGTAACTTGTCATACCCAGGAGCATTATTTTTGCGGGAAGATCAGTGGTGGCTGCGAGAACAATACCTTTGCTGATACAGGAGTTACTCCTCCTAGGAGGGCTCACATGAAAACCTGTTTTAGCACAGTTAAAAGATTGTACAAGTGGATCCAATATCATATTGGCTTCTGGCTTGTAACCAAACCACAAGCCAGCAATCAAGGTGAACTCTTTTATAAAACGATATTTAGGGGGCAGTTCCATCACATTCAAGAAGATAGGCCAGAGGGATTTTTGTGAGGACTTGAAGACAGGCACACCATCCGTATTCAACATCATTGTAAAATTCAACTCACTCTCACTAAGAAATCCAAGTAATTCTTTGTATAATTGCCCATCATAAATGTCTTCTAGATTTTCTGGGGTTGTCTTCTTTCTGGTGTGTCTGTAGCTTATAGCTATCCCTCCTTCTCTCCCTCTAAAAGCTTAATATGTGGTTAAAAATGCTTAATATTTGCTTAATGTGAGTTTAAGTAGGTGTTGTACAAGCAGTGATACTGGAAGTATCATCTGCTAAAAAAGTCACCCTGGGCAGAGCGAGAAACTGTCCCCACTTCCAGACTGACAGTATTCTACCTGCCTGAAGTTGGCCAGAAAAAAAGTTGGCCAGAAAAAAAAACTTAATCAAAATTTTCAATTTTTTCTAGAAAAAGGACTAAAAATTAACAATCCAGAAACGCGTTATTGGACCTGGTGGAACAAAATCCCATATTTTCCCGAGGTGTTCCTAGACGGCCTAGCTACCATCCAGCGTGGTCCCTGGATTTTGTTCCACCAAGGTTACAAAGCTGCAGCCCTCTGAAAAGGGCTCAGAGCGCGAAAAGTCTTGGCCACTTGCGCCCTGGGCCGACTTTGGAGGGCGGGACATTTTTATTCTTGCTGGAACAAAATTCCATATTTTCCCGAGGTGTTCCCAGACGGCCTAGCTACCATCCAGCGTGGTCGCCGGATTTTGTTCCACCAGGGTTACGAAGCTGCAGGCCTCTGAAAAGGGCTCAGAGCGCGGTACCCGAGGCACGACCGAAAAATGGACCAAAAATTAACCATCCAGAAATGCGTTATTGGACCTGGGGAACAACATATCAAAAAGTGGCGGGACACTTTTTCGGAAAGTCTTGGCCACTTACGCCCTGGGCCGACGTTGGAGAGCGGGACATTTTTATCCTTTGTGGAACAAAATCCCATATTTTCTAGAGGTGTTCCCAGACGGCCTAGCTACCATCCAGCGTGGAAAAAGATGCCAGCCGAAACAAAAAAAAAATACAGGACATAAGAGAAGAAATGCATACTGAAAATTGGCTGCCACCTCTACCAGAAACACCACCACCTGAACCACAATCTCTCCCCTCAACAACATATAGGCAAAACGTCCAAGGTAAAGTCAGTTTTGTAGGACTGAAATCTAAGTAAATGGTCACTCAAAACCTTAACACTGTATTCCCCTTCTTGCAGCCCTGGTGACAATCTGTCCGTCGATGTGAATGAGGAGATTCACAAAGTTCCTCAAAGAATCCCCTTGCCCAACAAAATGTGGGCAGTGTTCCAGGACAAGGAAGCAACAACATTTGCCCACATGAGCAAACATCACCAGGTAATAGATAAAAAAAATGTGTTCCATTCAAATAGTGAAGAGCCGCATATCTTCATCAATGACAATAAAATCAAATCACCCCCTACTTTGGACAACAACATTCTTTCGCTTGTAAATTTAATCAGTACTGTTGACAAATTTTTAATTTGTCCTGGATCAGGCATCAATATTGGTAGGCATAAGAAATGTCTGTTGTATTTTGAAGATGTTTTCACAAAAAAGGAAAGGTGTGAGCACTGCAACTGGCAAAGAAAGAGTCATTTTAAAAAAAATAGGAGGGAAAGAAAAATTAAATTGAAACGTCAGAGAAGTAGGAAAAGGAAGGACAATCTATTGATCTTCTTCTTCCCCCCGCTGAGAAGTTGTTTCTTCCGTTGGACGCTTCCGGGGGCGCTGGAAGAGCAGACGCGGGGGGTGCCTGCATGGTGGACGCGCCGGGAATCACCCTCAGGTCCAGAGGTGCATCAGTGGGTGGCTGCCCCCCGAGCTCCTCCACCGTGTCGATCAAGGCCTGCGCGATGTCCACCGCCACAACGTCGATCTCATCCACGGTGTGGAGCACGGCGTGTGCTATGTTCACCGCGGCCACGTCGTGCTCTTCAATATCCTCGAAGAAGGCGGCCGCGTTGGTCGCCACCCACTCT
The DNA here is from genome assembly GCF_000697945.3 of Frankliniella occidentalis. NCBI lineage: Eukaryota > Metazoa > Arthropoda > Insecta > Thysanoptera > Thripidae > Frankliniella > Frankliniella occidentalis. Next base: position 73,256 of record NW_026267594.1, on the reverse strand, counting down.
ACATCCTCAGCCGCCAACATCTTCCACTGCGCAAACAGAGACCAACAACCGTCACACAATAATCCAGAACATTTT
>NW_026267594.1:67218-72768 GCF_000697945.3 Frankliniella occidentalis | reverse complement strand
TCTCCCGCGGTCTGCGCGCCAGTTCCAAGAGCTACCGGGACACACGCACACACACACGCACGCACACACACACACACACACACACACACACACACACACAGGCGCTGGCGGCAGCATCGCAACAGCGGCGAAAACCGTCACTTATTCTGAACACACGATTCGAACAGACACACGCACACGAGAGATTGAACAGCCCAGACACATGAGTGAACTACGGAAGCACCTGCCCCGTAACCTCAAATCAGTTTTGCACATGGCGCTAACCACACTCTTGAACTTGATCAAGAAACAATAATTACTGATTTTAATTTCCCCCTTTCACACCCCACAACACTTAAGGTACTCAGGTAGAGGGCCGTCATCTCGAGGAAACATTCCTCGTACTCGATGTAGAACCGAAAATCTTCGTCGGACATGGCGGGAGCAAGGCAATACTACAATCGGTCAGGCGATGTCGGCCGTAGGACTCAGAGTGAAGCGTAGCGCACAGTGCTGCCACACACGCCGCCGTAAGGGCACGTTCCGCAACCCGAGGTTCCAAGACCATGCAAAGGGCATGTTCGCAAAGCTTACCGCTCATCACTTCGGGCGGCGGGTACGGCGGCGGACAGACAACCCGCGTGGAAGGGGTAGCTACCGGACACCGCCCGGTCAGTGTCCTTTCGTCTCCGCCGGTCATCTCCCTGATGGAAGCGCGCTGGCTGCGTGGGTTGAGGCGTGCGTCCCCAAGCGGGAGGCAGGGGTGCGATACCCACTTGTGCCATACACAATGTTCCGTTTCACATATGGACAAGACAGAGGTGAGCAAGGAGAAAGGAGGGGCTACACTCCAATCAAAATGTTTTCAAAAAAGGACTTACCTCTCGAGATGATCTTCATACGCACTAGACATTACACTCCGTGGCGCATCACACACTCACACACTCACACACGCGGCGCGCGACTGGGCGCGCAAAATGTCAAAAGTGGGATTCAAACCCACGATCCCGCAGGGGGACCTGCTCTTGAGGCAGGTGCCTTTACCACTCGGCCACCCTGACATACGATCCTCGATCACTTAGGCCCTACTTACATTTGAGTTAGGTCCTCGAAAGACGCCCTCCTGATTAGGGTGTAGCGTACTCGGTCGACTTTCAAATTTTAAAAACGGGCCCCCCTCACTTCAAGCCATTTTCGATGTAGTTTCCGGAACTGACCTTGTTTTTTCGCTGAGACAAAGACTTCAGGTTCCTACCTCGCCTCAAAGTTGACAAATTTCAATATTTTGCACTAAAATCGAATAATTCGGGTAAAAAATATTTCAAAGCAATACAGAGACGCTTCGTGAGTGGCATTTGTTTCTCATACATCTAAAAAAAAGTTTGCCAAGTGTGACCGGCCATGGGAGAACCGTTTTAGGCCGTTTTAAGGCGACATTTGTATAAAATTACTCAAACAACGCTCCAAATCGTTATTTAATCCGGCTCTGGGGCCAGGATACGGGTCCTGGGCAGTCCGGGGGTGGTCTTACGGATTGTCTGTAACCACCAGAAGGTAAAACAGGGGTGAGCGAGTTTTCCGACAGCCGTAGGCTGTGGGAGGGGAGAAGATAGGGCAGGAACCAGGGCGAAATTTCAGGAAACGGATGAGGCGCCGTGTGTGCTTGGCAATGCATTGACATTTTGGGAAAGGGTAAAGTTGCGCAGGACTTAGCTTGACATAGTCTAGTGCTTTGCTAACATAGGGCTCACCACGAGGAGGTGCCTGCACTTCGAGCCCGGCCAACCAAACCGCCCGGGCATATAGTTTTAACGTTTTAAGCTTAACGTTGGTGAGGTACTTGAAACTGCCCCTTTGTGTTAAATTTTTGTATTGCTCAGCGATGTCTCCGACGAGGACCTGCACGCAGCCATCTCGTCGCAGCACCGCCTCAGCATTCCTGTCATTCCTTGCGGCATACAGGCGGTCGAGCGAGTGGTTATCACTTCGGCAACAATGGTAGAAGAAGAGCAGAGAGAACGGCAGATACGCGCTGCTTTTAGGGGCCGGGCAGGATTGCACAAGTTTAAAACCAAGTGGCAGTTGACAGCCCCGTACAAACGTCCAGCTTAAAACGTAAAAACCATGCCCGGATGGGTAGGTTGGCGGGGCTTGGGGTGCAGGCACCTCCTCGTGGTGAGCCCTGGGTTAGCAAAGCACTAGGCTATGTCAGGCTAAGACCTGCGCAACTTAACCCTTTCCCAAATGACAGTGCATTGCCATGCACACACGGCGCCTCATCCATTTCCTGAAATTTCGCCCCGGTTCCTGCCCTATCTTCTCCCCTCCCACAGCCTACGGCTGTCGGAAAACTCGCTCACCCCTGTTTTACCTTCTGGTGGTTACAGACAATCCGAAAGACCACCCCCAGACTGCCCAGGACCCGTATCCTGGCCCCAGAGCCGGATTAAATAACGATTTGGAGCGTTTTTTGAGTAATTTTACACAAATGTCGCCTTAAAACGGCCTAAAACGGTTCTCCCATGGCCGGTCACACTTGGCAAACTTTTTTTTAGATGTATAAGAAACATATGCCACTCACGAATCGTCTCTGTACTGCTTTGAAATATTTTTTACCCGAATTATTCGATTTTAGTGCAAAATATTGAAATTTCTCAACTTTGAGGCGAGGTAGGAACCTGAAGTCTTTGTCTCAGCGAAAAAACAAGATCGGTTTCGGAAACTACATCAAAAATGGCTTGAAGTGAGGGGGGCCCGTTTTTAAAATTCAAAAGTCGGCCGAGTACGCTACACCCTACTCCTGATCACTTCTGACATACGATCCTCGATCACTTAGGCCCTACTTTAGGTCCTCGAAAGACGCCCTGCTGCACTGTTATTCAAATACTGTGACGTCACACTCTATAATGTGGGAATTGGGTCATATTATGTAGAATATCTTGTCACATTCGTTTTCTCGTGACATAGGTACGCCTCTTATGCACTGAGTCCTTGAGGGCAGAGCGCTTCAAACGGTATGTCACGTTCTACAGAATGTGACATGATATTCTAAATAATGTGACACAATTCACATTATATAGAATGTGACATCACAGTACAGTCATTGTCCCTAAATTCGGACGGTATTTGAGGAAAAACGCCTGTGACATCTTTAATTTTTGAAATATGAAAAATCGCTGGGGATTCTAAAATCCTCACGTTGAGACGCACCTACCACTCTCCGAAAATATTTTTTCGCGCTAACGGTATAGGGGTGAGGGCTGTTTGAATCGTGTCCGTAGTTAAGAACCAATGCGTCCTAAATTCGGACAGCTTTGAAAAATTATGAAAAGTGAAAATGTTTTGGGGGGTATAGAAACTTCATCAAAAAAATTGACCTTACCCTACCGTCCAAATTTTCTTATCTGGTATATAGTTTAGTCGCCAGAACTGCTTAAAGGTCGCTTTTAACGTGCCCTCAATTCGGACAGTAGTCACTTTTGCATGTAAAACCCTATCTCCGAAGTTAGAGCGCATTGCAAAAACGATTCCCAAAACTAAACCGTGCGACGAAAAATCAAAAACTTGGTGTCATATTGTAGATAAAAGTACCAAGTTTCACATATGTTGTGGTAAGAATAACCCGGGCTTACACTGTTCGGAGCCCAACATTCTTGCAAGACAGATTTAAAACGCATGTTTTTGGGGCCTAAAAATACAAATTTCAGGAATTTCTGCAGAAAGCAATATCACTCACACATTTATCTTGTTTTTGGCAGAAATGGAAACTTGGTGATCTTACCTTTCCATCAAACCCATAGAAGTTAAATTTTGTCAACGCATTATGGATTTGTAGGCGACAATAGTGAAATCGGGCATAATGTCCGAATTTAGGGCGCAAGTCCGAATTTAGGAACAATGACTGTATCTGAATAACAGTGTGATCGTCGATCACTTAGGCTTGAGTTACCCCCCAGACCATACAACATGTAATGCGAGCAATGCCATGAAACATTTTTTGAGCTTCCAATTGATAAAGTTTGTGTCAATCAGAAAGGAGAGGAATAAGGTACTCAATAACTATTGTTTTAAAAAAATTGTCTATTTGACATGCTTAAAAAAAAATTAAAAACTAAAATTATCACAGTTTTCATATTATTTTCTAGCCAGCCTGAGGGGCATGATCAGCCTTTGTCCAATAATATATGTAAACCTGAAAATACAGAATAAAGAAGGTGTTAGTTCTATATTTTAATATCAGAATGGAAAGATCAAAGATGTCATTTGACATTATTCTGTCATCATTTCCACATAATTTTAATCTGTAATGTAAGGCATTTATGTGACCTAAATGACTTCTTAATGATGTGAAATGACCTGTCTGATCTTTATTCACAAAGGGTATCAGTCAGGAAAACTGAATGTGAAACCGAGTGAAACGGTACATCATCTGTGATAATAACTTTCTGTTGCAGACCAGTAATGAAACTACTAATTGAATACAGTCCTTACCTGATGCCTATTTATCACTTGATTTCTCGTCACTCTTTGTTGCCAACAAAAATGCTGCAAACGATATGCATGTTATTAGTTTCACATATTGAAATACATTGTACAACAGCAGCCACAGTTTGTTACTATACTTACCACCCTCGTTCCAAGGAATGTCAGCACAGTCGCCTGTGACTCCTTGTACCCGGACAAGAGAACTGCAATTACAAGAAGCATAATATTAATTCATGAAGTTGTAAACTCATTTTGAAGCTGATGAAGTGCTTTGTAGCTGGTTGTAATCATGGAGTAATCCAGTCTCTATGCTGACTGTGCGTGCCAATTGTAATCACAACAGCTAGAGACAGCACCTATAGGCACCAAAGAGCCAGATTGTCATAATTTCATGTTAGTGCTCGCGTTCAAATTAACTCAACAGAAATATTGGGACCAAGTTGACCAATATTGTGTGCACTGGGGAAGCAGTCGTTAAAACCCTCTTTGAAGTTGAAGTTCACGAGAGGAAGCTGTCTCATTTTTCCCCACCCTTACCCTAATCATCAATGTGTTACTTTACTTACCTAATACAACTAAGGTGTAGAAAAACACGAATGTTTTTACGTGGGATGGCCACAAAATACATAGTGTGATGTTTATTTATAATTGATTATTCCATGGGTCCGTGCCCCACGTTGACTTAAATTAACTTGTACGTTATCATCGTAAACCTTAATATGTAATAAATTTTCTATTGCTATCATTTTTCTACTACAAATTATATTAAAACTCAATACCCACTCAAAAGAATATTTATCAATAATCAGACCTAGTTAGAAACAACCAGGGAGAGACCCGAGAAGAGTTTTCCAACGTGCGCGTATCTTACCCACTTGAAACCCCATGACAAAATACTGTAAGTATAATTGGATCTTAGACAGGGTAAGGAAGGGTAGGAAGGTTAGGAAGGGCAAGCTAAGCTTGTTTGTGGTATTGTTGTAAGACAGGGCCATCAACATAACCCCTATACTTTTGGCTTGCTAGGTTAGTTTTAGGGCTGTAGTTTACTTTGTCCTAGATGGCACTGAAATAATGTAATTGCCA
>NW_026267594.1:62881-66704 GCF_000697945.3 Frankliniella occidentalis | reverse complement strand
GGCTCGCGCGGCAGCGGGTTCTGAATTCGGACGACCGACGTGGTGAATGTCCCGTCCGCGTTGATTATGATGTTTGTCCACCTCGTCTCCGGGGGCGCCATCACAACCGCGTGACTTGAACGAAGTTTCTGCTGTAACTGGCGCGTTCGCCCCACTAGTGCGTCCGTCAAGACATTGTTGGCGACATTGGGGTAATTACAAGAGTTCAGACCTTGTAGATTCGTAATATCAATACGAGGTCGACGAAATATGAACCACAAGTTGTTATAGTTGATTTGAATGAACGAAGTGCAGGAGAACGGGATTCTCGGCCTAGCCTCGCTACCGGGTGCCTTTTCCCTCGTAGCGTAAATAATTCAGAAATTCACTCTCGCTTAGTCCCACCCGAGACTCTAGATGCCTTCTTTACTCTCTGTTTTTCCGACAGCCAAAAAGCACAGAAGAGGGAATTTGTTACAATTACATTTCTCCGGGAATTGAATAAAAATTGAATATGTTGAGCATACCCCCCCCCAAGCTGATGGTAAAGTGGAGATAGATATAATTACCTGGAGAGGTTTAGGAGGCGCCACTAGCTGTGCTGCTGAGCCGGCAGCAGCAGACGGTGGGGGCCTAGGAGTTGGGGCAGCAGCCTGAGTGGCTTGTGCCAACCCTACTGGTGCCATCTGGGCCTGTAATGATGAGCAAAAATTTATTTTGCAGTGCTTTGTTATGGTTTTAAAAGTTAAACAGAGACAACTTTCTTCCCAACATGTTTTCCACAAATTGCAGGATACTGTTATTATAGTATTGGTATTAATTTTCAGTCTGCACTGACAAATCAACAGGATATCCCGTACTTTCCCCTGCTTCAATTACCTGAAAAATTTTGGTTGGCTGAGCCTCTGAAGCAGGTGGCAGGTTTGGTTGGCATCATGCCTATGGCATTGTTGAACCCTGCTTGCTGAAGAGGCATTCGTCCCATTGCCATCTGCCATTGCTGCACCTGCTGCATCATGACGTCATTAATGTCCCCCAGGGAAGAAGGGAGCATTAACATGGACAACATGTTAAATTGATCCATTTTTCTGAAGAAAAACAAGCAGGCCCGCCCTTCCGCCGAACGGAGTTGCCGGCGGAGCGAAGCGGAGGGGCCGGGCCTGCTTGGCCTGCCGGCGGCGATGGTCGAGCCTGCGGCCGGACCATTTCTGTCATACGATTAGCTGAAGAACATGATTGAATGATGTAGCGGGCCTTCGGCCCGCTTCAACCCGTCGTCTTTGAGTTTGCCCAAAAGACTCGAGAAGGGATGTAACGGTGAAGCACCGCGACTACAACCCACCCTTCTGCTTAGAAAATGATTTTTGGGGTGGGAGGAGAGTTTCTTTCCTATTTTGCGGTTTTTAGGCCTTTGTCTACAACTTATTGTTCACTATGGCAATTTTTAGCTTATTTTCGTCAAAAAAGACCCTCTAACGCCTAACCGGTTAGAGATAGAACCTTGGATACCCCTATTCATATCCTTAGGGGTGGTTGCCAGGATTTGCCGTAGGCGTTTCGTTTTCTAGGAGTGGACCTTAAGATACCCTGCAAATTTCAAGTCTCTAGCACATCTCCTTCTAGTGGAACAGACGGACACACAGACACACAGACACACACGAGGTCGTTTGCATAAGCCCGCTGGATAGCTTTTTCAAAGCAGAAGGGCGGGCTAAAAACACAAAGACATTATAAACAAATGCATTAAAATAATAAAAGCAGCAACTGGGATCGTACTAAAAAGGATAATAGATGGAAATTTTAAAGGAGAAGAGAAAAGCCATTAAAAAGTTTTGTTTTCAATGGCAACACAAAATTATTTGAGATGTCACCAACTATTGTAAGTAAACTGTACGACCACAATCAGAATTAAATTTGATTGCTTTAAAGATTTGCAGAAAACTGACTGAGGGCGAGTAACGCCCAAGGTGGTTGAGAGGAAACTTTTATCATTAATGTTAGGAGATTCAATACACATCTGTTGACATTTTGACATCCTTTATGGTTACTTCTTGGACTCCTGAAACAAGACAAACAGAATTAGTTTCACACACGCACACAGATACACACACACACACAGATCCACACACACACACTTACTTTCTTCTTTTTGTCTACGGCGTGGCTACGCTTTTCTTGAAGCGCCTTGCGCTCCAGTATCAGTTTCATCGCGTTGACAGAGGGTTTGCAGCCCCCCTTCCCCCGCTTTACGGTCGAATGCAGACTGCAACAAAAGGGGACAAATTGGTTAATATTTTCTTAGAAGTATCATGGTTAGGAGAGAGGGTATGTGAACTTACACCGCTCGCTGATCGCGCCTCTGGCACCTGCCGGACCGCCGGCTCGAACACGGGCTCAGCATGTACGGCAGCCTGTTGCTCGGGTGTCGCCTTCTTCCCCTTGCCACCACGCTTGCCTCGGCGGTGGGGAGGGGGTGAGGTGGGGGTGACCTTATCACCCAAGCGCTTGAGGGCCGACTGTAAAGAACAGACAAATTAGTTCATAAACTTAAAAAAGTATCACTATCAAAAAATAGTATGAACCACTTACAATTCGCGACGGCCCCGCCTGGGGCTCGCCATCCATACCACACTGCCCCCGCTTTGGAGGCGCAGCTGCCGGTCCAGGATCCCGCTATCAACGTTGGGCACCTGTTAACATAGGAACAGTCCACGATTAGTACAAGATGAAGACGGTCTGAGCGCGGATGTCAGCGTCCTCTCGACGGGCACCTCGCGGCCTCGATGCGCGACGCGCTGCCCGACATGCCCAACCTCCGCCAGCTCTCCGCCACAACGGTGTCCTCGAGCTGCGCGCGGCACTGCGGACACACCATACACCAGCTCTCCGCCACGACGGTGTCCTCGAGCTGCGCGCGGCCCTGCGGACACACCCTACATCAGCTCCTCGAGCTGCGCGCGGCCCTGCGGACACACCCTACATCAGCTCGCCGCCAGTGTCCTCGAGCTGCGCGCGGCCCTGCGGACACACCCTACATCAGCTCAATGACGTGCAGCGTCTGTCACACTCCGACTCACTGCTGGCGCTGCCGGCCCTGCGTGCACCTCGGCGACCTGGAGATCGACACATACAGCAGCGGCACACCGGGGCAGTAGACGGCATCAACAAAACAGAGTCCTCAAACTGCACCCCAACAACAGCGCGACGTCAAACAACAGCAAGAGACCTCGAGGAGGTCCAGCACCCTCAACAGCGCCGCTGCAGACTCCCACCGGCCGGCCCGACAACGCCATGCTCGAGGAGCACCTCCACCTGCATGACATGCCCACACACTCACACACACCCTCGTACTTACATCGTCAAGATGATTGATGCGGGACGGGCCTGCGACCGCGTAGCCACCAGCTGGTGTTTGAGGGGGGTGGTGGTGGTGCAGGGGCGAATACTCTCAGATCGAGAGGGACCTCGTTGCCTTCAACGAGGTCTAGGAGGGCATAGGCACCCTCGTCGACTTCATAGAGGTCCAGGAGGGCATGCGCTCCCTCAACGCCTTCGATGTCGCCCTCGTCGATTTCATCAAAAAAGGCTGCTGCTGCAGCCGCAACCCACTCGGCATCCTCAGTCGCCATCATATTCCACTACACAAACAGACATCAAAAACTTCAACATTTTAACGGCATTTCGAACAAAACTCGAAACACACTCGCCCTGCCACTCCCGCGGCGGGGCAGTCAGTTCCAAGGACTCCCGGGCTGTAGTTTACTTTGTCCTAGATGGCACTGAAATAATGTAATTGCCACGCAACCCAATGCATGAGGTAGCAAAGCAATTATTTCATGGCCAT
>NW_026267594.1:50196-62811 GCF_000697945.3 Frankliniella occidentalis | reverse complement strand
TTGGGGTAATATTACAAGAGTTCAGACCTTGTAGATTCGTAATATCAATACGAGGTCGACGAAATATGAACCATAAGTTATTATAGTTGATTTAATGAACGAAGTGCAGGAGAACGGGATTCTCGGCCTAGCCTCGCTACCGGGTGCCTCTCCCCTCGTAGCGTAAATAATTCGGAAATTCACTCTCGCTTAGTCCCACCCGAGACTCTCGAAACGGTGTGAGACGAGCTCCGCAACACTAAAACCTCTAACGACGTATTTTGATTATCTGGGCTTTTAATCTTTTGTTTTGAATGATCAAAGTCGCGAGGTCTGAACTCTTGTAATATTACCCTAATGTCGAGGTGAGTAGAGTATTTCCAGAGAATAGCGAAATGCAAGTCAGACCACTGGAGACGCTGTGGACTGAGGTCGTCTGCAGGGTGATTTTAATCCGTCGAAATCGAACAAACGGCTGTTTCTTATTACTCGTACATGTAAAATATCGAATCTGCAAGGGAAAACGTTGAGTTTAGACACCTCGATCGTTTCAAACTATCAGTCCTTCGCAGAGAAATCTTAGTTTGAATGCGCCCTACCCCTTTTTCGCCGTGGTCAAAGGATAGGTCCATCCCGACCCTAGGGCGTTGCCATACCCTGGCTCAACATCACCTTTGGTTCAAGTTGATTGAAAGTTTCTTCGGAGATTAGTGTATACTTAGAACCTGAGTCCATTTCGAATGTCAGTCGTTGTTCACCTACTGACAAAGTTATGTACAAAATATCACCTTCTGAACCTGGTTTGACTACTACGTTCTTGACAGTGTCGTTTACTTTTTCTCTAGGAAGTATTTTCTTTTCAGCTCCATTCTCAGTCTTCTCTTCTTTCTTCTGTTCTTCATTCTTCTGTTCTTCATCAAATTTTTCTTTGGTCTTCTGGAAGATTTCTTCACTATATTCATTTCCATCATCATCGACAATCAAGGTTTTGTCAGAAGCACTACACCACACTTTTCTTAATTTTAAAGGTGGATCTTCAGTCCGTAACCCACGATTTAGGTTGGAGCTGTAGTTTTACGAAGAATGTTGTAATTTATTGACACAGCTGTGAAATAATGGTGGCACTGAAAATTACAGCAAAACTACAGCAGGGTTGTTAAGTTATCCTGTTTTTTACAAATCCACAGGTTTTCATGGGTAATTGGTTTGCAAAGTGAAGTCCGGGCTAAAATTTGTAGACATAATCCAAAACAACGTCCTCAAATGAAGAAAAAAACTCACGATAAATGCATGAGAAACACCCTAGTTATAATACTGAAACGGAAAAAAACTTAAAATCTCCGACGTATTTATTGGATGAGCGATTAGCGAAGCCTATTACTCCGTGTGGTCGGAAAAAACTTTTTCTGGCTGTCTGTGTGTCTGTGTGTCTGTGTGTCTGTCTGTGTGTCTGTGTATCTGACGGCACGAAAACTCGAAAACGAATTGAGCGAGCCACCTGGGATTTTCAGGGTCGTTTTGTGTCATAAAAAGACAGATCGAGTTCGAAGATGAGCATTCTTGCTCAAAAATTGGATTTTGAAAAAAATCAAAAATAACACGTCCCAAAAATGACGTTTTTTAAAAAGATTTTTTATATGGTTTCCAAAGGGGTGACTCAGCAAAAGAGAGCCCTTTGGGCGCAAATTTTGTCCGTTTTGATCTATCTCAAACCGTTGAGGCCCTAGTGGGTATTCTTGACGAAAATAAGCGAAAAATGTACTACCCCGAATGCTTAGTCGAGATGACGACCCGTTGACGGGCCGTAGGCCCGTATCTTTGTGTACATTTTCCAACTATCCGACTCGGGTGCCAGCGCCGCATGCCAAGGTAGATGTATGCCAGGCGCGTTGGAGCGTAACAGTGTGTCGTGAGATATCGCGAAGCCTGTTACGAGAGACGTGGTCTCATCTACCTTGTGTAACAGATTCTACAACCGATATTGCAGTCTGACAGCTATTCTGTAATTTTACAGCGCTACCTTGAAAACGTAAAAAAGTGTCAATGTTTTTGGGGTTTTATGGCTTTCGTCGTAATTTTACAACTGCGCTGTAAAAATAGTTTACGACACCACCTGCCCCAAAAATTAGCTAAACATTTCCTGCAAAATTACAGAATATTTTTTTTAAAGTGCGGATGGATATAGTGTATTTCGACTAACGGGCGCTCTGGTCCAACGTCGGCCAGCACCCTCTGCGCTTGCTCCGCCTCGTCCGGGCTGTCCTCGTCGGATACGTCTGATAAATAAATCGATAAGCATATATTTAACATGAATACACACTTTAAAAAAAAGACTGTGAATACACACTTTAAAAAAGGACTGTCCTGTAGGAAAGCTTCTTACCACTAGGCACGATGCCGCGCACGGGCACCACGCCGCGACCCGGGCCCTCACGGACGAGCCGTGGCCGTCCTCTTGGTCTCCGGGTTGGCGGTGGGGGCGTGTCACCCGTCGGGACGCGGCGAGGCCGACCAACACGACGTCGCGGCTGGGGAGGACTGTTGCATGCCAGCCTTGACCGTCCTGGACCACGGCGCTCTGCTGGCTGACCATCAGCGTCACCTCGATGTGCCGGACTGGGGCGGAAGATGTCCGGGGTGACAACCGCAATCCTGGCCTGTGGGCATGCTGCGGGCGGTGGAGTGGCAGGTGGCTGCTGGTGTGCCATGCGCAGATCCAGGACCTCGGGATCTGCCTGCAAGTGTCCCAACATTAATGTAAGTGTATTGCACGGCGAAGGTGTCATACGAAAAATTGTTGCTGAAAATGTTAGTATTTTGTTACCTGCTGTGCCTCAGCAGCCAATGCTGCCCTCCTGATCTGCTCGCGCCTGCGTGCTATCAGGGTGCCTACGGGGTAGACCGGTTCTGAGGCCCAAGAAGTCCCTGGAAATGCCGCTGTTGTTTGAAAAAATACAAGGTCGATACCGAGATGAATAAAAAAACGCGCCATTATCTTCGAAGCAAAGGGAAGAAAGCATTCCGGTAAAGCAGAAATGCAGAAAAATGGTAGAGACAGGCTTTGGGACTATCTAAAACAGGGAATTCTAACCTCCACGCGTAGGCGACCCATGGTGAGGTGGCGTTCGCCTCGCTGGCAAGCTTGGTGATATAGTCAGTCTAGCCTAAGGACCCACTTTTTCCCCTCCGCCGGTGATGGCTGGCGTACCCCCACCATCCCGACCCGAAGCGACTCGCGCATGCGCAGCCGACACGACGGGTTCGGCTCGGGTGCCGGCTCGGAGCGAAGGAGCGGAGGGGATGCGGAAGGGGTGACCAACTTTGTCGTCTGCTCCCAGTGCATCTGCTTCCAAACAAAATCGAAAGAAACTCAAATCGGTGCAATGTGTGCTGGGAAAACATGACAACTTGCCAACTTCCCAAAATTATCCCAACTCGTTGCAAATGTTGCGGCATTGAAATTATGCTTTTGTTTCTCACTATAAAGGAATTGGGAAAGGACTATAAAACAAACTTAATTTGGATCATTTTTTAATCGCAACTGATTTAAATTATGCATTATTAATACTTTGGTTCAATCATGGTGTTTGTACAACGACAAACTTTACTAATACTGATAAACTAAAACAAAAATGATTAGATAACATCACATGAAAATGAGACTTAAACAAATCAATGTCATAACCATCAGTTGAAAATTTTAAGTAAAAAGATAACAATAGAACCATACCTACTGGTTCATGTCAACAATCAGTGAATTACAGAACAACATTAAACCCAGACTTAAACATCAATGTTAACAGCAATTCTACAATAACTAACACAGTGACCTCAAGTACCCGTTCAAATGAATTACAAGAATTTCTGGGGCCTGACACAAGGACATCCTTTTCAGTGCAGTTACATATTTGTGACAACCAAGACACCTGTAGCCATGTATGAGTTCTTCGGCAAAGTAACTCTTACATGCTTCCAGGTAAACTGGCTTTATGGACAGTGTTAAAACTTGCAAAGGTGCTGAGGTTGACGACTCCCTTTTGCACTCACAACAAGAAACTGCAAAGTATGGGTTAATTAACAGTAGCAGGCCCACATACAATGCAAAAATCAATAAGTCAATTTACCCGTGGTGTGTTGTTGACCTTCAAATATTTTATGAACAGGGGTGGTGCGCAGAGACTTCTCACTTAGCCTGGACAGACATAAGTGTCATTGTCAAATGCATTACAGCATATGTAAATCTGGCTCACTCCAAATCAGCGTATCTCCTGACAAACTGCAATGCTAGGTTGTCCAAGAGTTTCACCAAGAATTCGTGACAATCCTGCTGAGTTCCCTTTTCGTTATCTGGCCAGAAGGCTAAAACCACAAAACAAATTAAAAACTATTTGGATTATTATTGTGTAGATTGATGACTTTTCATTTAAACATCTTGTTTTGTTCTATACTCACATGTAAGTGAATCAATAAATATTTCTGGATCTTCTACTGTTTTCATAGTATCATTATACAAAGCTGATAACATGCAGAACATACAATCCTTACTGGAACAAGATTCCCTGTGCTGCACATCACTCTTCAGCCAGGCTGCAAATGGTGCACAGTGGAAAAGTACCTGAATGTTATGGGGAGAGTTAAGTGATTGGTCTTGGTAAAATGGATGATTAGATTATGTAGTACCTGCAAAGTGAATGCTGCAAAGCATATGTTATGCTTATTAATGATCCCATGACTTTTCACAGCCCTACTCTCCATATCCCACTGATGGACAATTGGATCCGAGTAGATATTTATCACAGGGTATACAAAAGACTGAAATGGTACAGAACATTTTCACTGGAGTGAAACAGAGTCCGTTGCAAGCAATGCAATAATATTTTACCAACTGTTGCAGTACTCAAATTAGGGCAATCCTGGAGGCAACATTCATTGATATCCCTCAGCATGTGACGTCTCATGCCTGGAAGCCAATCTATTGAATCTGTCAAGTCCTGGCCCTCACACACCATTCTGGCATAATAGCAGACAAAGACGCCACAGTCAAAGTAATTTGGCTGAGTTCCAATACCTGAGGGAAACCGCCTTCTCCACCTCCCTTCAAAGAAAGCGGAACCAATGGATGAGGAGCATTTATTACACATCCTCACCACAGAGGCGACACTGCCTCCCACCCCCAGACGTGGGTGGAAGGGGGCCGCGGCCTCCTTGGCCACAGCCCTATGGGGCCCTCGCATCTCCCCCGCGCACCTTGTTCTTGAAAAAATATGGGGCCCTCGCATCTCCCCTGCGCACCATGTTCGGAAAAGTTTATGGGGCCCTCGCATCTCCCCTGCGCACCTTGTTCTTGAAAAAATATGGGGCCCTCGCATCTCCCCTGCGCTCCACTGTCGGGTCAAAAACACTTCAAAGGCACATGTTTAAAAGGTTGCCCAGCCGAAAATTCCGGTTACGGTTACGGCCAGAATTTACGATTACGGCCGTAATTTGCTACGGTTACGGTCAAAATTTACGATTACGGTCGTAATTTGCTCCGGTTACGGTTAAAATTTACGATTACGATCGTAACCGGAGTTCGATTACGGTTGACACTTACGGTTACGAGTAAGCTTACGAATACGACCGTAACCGTAGCCCGGTTACGGTCAGCAGTTACGGTTACGAGTAATGTGAAACGATTACGATCGTAACCGGAAAATGTTAAACTTTGAAACGTCGTAGCGCTTAAACTAAGCTTTGCAGGAAGAAACGGTTGAGGGTAACGTAAGGGAAACACAAGTCAAACCTATGTGTGGAGTTTGGTAAGAGTCGATTTTTCAACCCCTGGCTATCTTGAGAACTGTTAGAGATACCGCAACGAAAGCACCACCATTGTGCTGGGCGTCAAAAGTTTACATGGGCGACATGTGCTCTGGTCTCATAGGGGCTTTGAGTTACTGCCAGTACGTCATCACCGTAACCGGAACGTTCTCACCGTAACCGGGCCGACTAACCGTAATCGTATCCGAAACAGTAAACGTAATCGTAACCGGAACTTTAATCGTAACCGTAACCGGAAATGGGTCCAATTTACGAGTGTAACCGTAACCGTAGCCGTAACCGTAACCGGAATTTTCGGCTGGGTGTCAGGGTCAGTCCTTTTCCCAGCCGCAGGAACCCACAATGGTTGAGGAAGAGGATGACGCCTATGCTCATGCCAGGCTTGACGTTCAGTGCATGGTCCCTGCTTAGGAATCTGGCGTTGGCCTGTGCAGCCTGGGCCAGGCGCATGATGTTGGGATGTGATTGCAGGTGTGTCTTGCAGTGGTTAATGAAACCTTTGGCTGGTTTAACAAGCCGGCCGCAAGACGGCAAGGGACAAGGGCGCTTTTGTCCTAATTCCCTCTTCAAAAGAGCAAGATCGGCATTAAAGTGCTGGTAACCAGCCTCACCCAGAATATGATGTATTGGCATTCAAAATCTGGAATGCGGCGGTGTGGATACGATCTAATTTCAGGAAGAATTAATAAAATGTTACAAGAGTCAAATATTACAAAGACTCTCGTTTTTGAAATTGTCAAAAAATGCCTAGCAATTAATTTAGTCGGTATCGCAGATGATGAACATTTGTAAAAGCGTTACCAAAATTCACAATAAGACCCGCTTATTTAAAATGATGGTTATTATTTTTCTCTGATCAGTTTTCTGGTTCTTGATAGGGTGCATTCCAATGTCCAATGTGCAGTCACGTGGGAGCACAAGGAATAATCTAAGAGATTAAAGTTATGGATACCTTTTTTGCTGATTCATTTTCTGGTTCTTGATAGGGAGCATTTCAGTGTCCAATGTGCTGTCACGTGGGTACACGTTTCGCAAGAATGAGATCACACGCGTTCTCGCAGCACGGCATTAGAGAGGCTACGCCTGCTATGGACACATATTCTGTCGAGTGCCTAAACCTTAGCAAGAAAGGTTGGAGAGCAACTAACTGATCGCCGTGTGAACGCATTTCTTGGACAGTACTCCGAATCTAAGAGCCACCAGTCAATCGCCAAGAAACTACTAAATGGTCATCTTATCAAGATTACCCCAGATTATGACCGCCACAACAGGTCGCTCGAACGAACTCTGCCCACACCTCAGCGTGGGCGGACTGTGACGGCCCAGTGCCTGAAAGCCTCACGGCTAACATCTTCGTTCGGGAACACTGACCTCTGTGGTTTAAGTCGTGCCTACGTAAAAGCTATGGGGTCGCTCTCGACTGCGAGCAGAAATCATATTATGGCCAGTGCAAAAATGATTCATCGAGTAGTCGAATTCGGAATGAGAAATTTGGTCACATTTTCAGAAAGTGAATGCATTATGTCGATGAAATCTGCACGGGCTTTTATTGACGAGGCCAATCTTGTCCTCAGACCGAATTCCGTGCGCAATCACTGTGCTGCAATCGTTTCTGTTTTGAGCATTGTCACTATAGACCCTAGCCTTGAGAACATTTTTCGGGGCTATTCTCGAGTGGAAATTAATCGAGCAACAGAAGATTGGAAGCGGCTTAAGTCATGTTCTGACAAAAGTTCCAGACAAGAGCAGAAACTGAAAGTAATGCAAGGAAATTTGCCAAACCTACCACTCTTCGAAATCTGCAGGTATTTCCAGGATCTGACCTTAACTGCTGTGCCAGTAGCACTGAAGGAAGTTCGCGAGAATTTGCCAGGAGGTTCAAAAGATGTCCCTTCAAAAATTAGGCCTTACTGGAGGGACTTGACGACATTCATAGCAGTGCTGTTTTTGCTACACGGACAAAGATTGTGCGTTGTATTAGAATGCAAAATGGAAGAAGTACAGAGCGCAACATTTTCTCAGGGTTTTGCTATCATCAGAGTGAAGCAGCATAAAACAGCAAGGGCCGGCCCAGCTAGTGTAGCCATCAGAATGCAACACTACCAGATTCTGAGAGAATTTGCGGAAATCCGAGAAGGCATGTCCACTGGCAGATCACAGCTCTTGATAAGTCCGAACGGTGGCGCCGCTTCTCACATTCTGACTAGCCTAGAAGATGTACTACTGTCAAATCGGTGCCCGTCTCCCGATGTGTCCCACAAATTAATGAGAAAAGTGATTGAGACGAATGGTTATTTACTCGGCCAGAACGCCACACAGGCGGCCGCCGCACAGAGCTCAGTAAACAGATATCTATGCCACGGAAGTGCGGTTACAAATTTACATTACAAGTATCGTACAGACCAGTACGTCATTGCAGGGTCACAATCTGTGCAGATTATTATTACTCAGATCCTGGCTGTTCAGTTCTTTAGAAAAACTCTACAAATTTACCCCTACGAAGGAATTCCAGGTAATTTCAATGTACATTATTTTACGTGGTACTGTAGAGCATTCATATTCTGACAAATATCTTCGCCCTCTCATCTTTTTCAGAATTACCATCCATTCAAGATATGAACACTCAGCTTGCCGAAAGTTGGCCGTTCGCCGAGTTCCTAACGCCTCAGGTGACGGAGCCAGCATTTCAAGTGATCGCAGGAGAGTGTAGGGAACGAGCTCGGCCACACGTCATTCAAGTGCTACCTAGCGAGCTTCAGGGATCTCATCACACAAAGCAGAATGTGATCCAGCGTGTGTCAGCTCTCGGACCAATATGGGAAATTGATAAGTCATTGATTGTTGGGGAAATTTATAAACTATTGTGATAAAAAATATATAAAGCTTAAAAAAATTGGAAGTCTTGATCTTTTGATTAAATTAACCATTTACCCAACTGGGAGCTGGCCCCGAATATTGGCGCACAAGCTGTACCATTCATGTTCCGAAAAATTATATCACATCACACCGCGGGTGCCCCAGCCGAGAGAGGAGGGGAGGGGCTCGGCTGGCAGACGCCTGCGATGCAGCGGTTAGGCAACCCGAGCGACAGGTGCGCGTGACGGGACTGCAGCTAGTCGCCTCATATTATAAACACAATCTTATCGACCGAACTACATCTTCTGAATTCTATAAATTAATCAAAATCTGACAGTAGAGCAGATTGTACTTTAGATCCGTTTGGATCCCCAAAAATCATTATTCTGAACAAATGTAGAGGACCGCAGAGGCCAAAGTCCTCCCGCGCCCAGGCCCGGCCCGGCCCGGCCCGGCCCTATTTTCATCTTCTGAATTAACCTAAGAAATCAGAATAGAAAAGAAATAGGGGAGCGCCTTAGGACGGGCGCATAGGCAACCAGTTCAACACCTGCCGCGCAGTGCTAATAGTGATCACAAGATATGGTCAGGACTTACTCAAGGGTAACTCCCATTATTAAATATTTTATTTTGCATATAAGACACTTTATGAGAACTAGATTGTGTAAATATTAGCTAACACATTATGAAACATTTTATTTTTTTACAATATTAGCAAAGTTAGGGAAAAACAATGTGTTAATTAATCTGAGGGTGAGCTTTCAGAGCTGGTTGAAGCCTCCAAGCAGGTCCGGCCCCTGCCGAACGGAGTTGCCGGCGCAGCGAAGCGAGGCTGGCAACTTCGTTTGGCGGAAGGGCGGGCCTGCTTGTTAGATTTTTAAAGGTCTTAGAGTCAGACTTTTTCTCTTTCGATGAAAAAAAAAATCAATTTTTTTCGGAGACTGAACGGACACGTTTTAGTGCTGCCGCAACGGCCCTAAAGTTGATTTTTTTTAATAACGACACTCAGTCACATAAACGTTAACAACTACCCTCCCCGATGTCCGATCGACGTCCGATTTTGACCAAAAGTAGAGTTTTTTATAGGGCAACTCTGGTACAAAGCAACCCCGCTGTAGCTCAAATACTTTCGGAGTTATGGCCGTTGAAAGATTTTTGTTATTTTTAGTAACTTTGGGGAAATGACCAAATTTCACTAAAAGGGACTTTGACCGTCGTCTTTTGCTCTTCAAAATCAGCCACTGGTTCCCTGAGGGTTAAATTGTGTTCTGAATCCGAATCCGTCGAGAGATTTGACTGATTACATCTTCTTATTGCCATTCTAAAACTTTCATTTAATTCCCTAATAGAAAACGAAGGTCCTCCGGAGTCCCAATTTTGAAATCCTTTCGTAGGTCCTATCCCAAATCCCCCTGAAGTACCAAAAGGGGGCAAAACAGGACTTAGGGATTTGGAAGAATCCCAGCCTCTGAAGTCCCGCGGAAGTCCCTCCGAGGGTACCCTCCAGTCTGCACTGCAAAGCGCTACAGCGCTCCTATTTGTCTCTAACTACGTCGAGTATGTACCTATACACACACATGTAGTGTATCTACGGCCCATCTGATGTCGTCTGACGTACTTAAAATTGTCCAGGAAGCCCCCTTCTCTATCTTCTGAAAACGGCACCAAAAGTCGGGCCGGAGAGAAAAGGGACTTCGGAGGGATTTCACCAAAATGGAACTTCAGGGATTTCAAAACAAGCGAAATCCCATTCTAGTCCCTCACAAATTTCAGGGACAACTTTGGAACAAACTAGGGACAGAATAGGACCTTCGTTTTCTATTAGGGTAGGGGCTTATGGAGGACTGTTTTTCCATAATGGCAATAAGACGATGTAATCCGTCAAATCTCTCGACGGATTCGGATTCAGAACACAATTTTACCCCTTTGGAACCAGTGGCTGATTTTTAAGAGCAAAAGACAGATATGATACGCAGTTATCATCAGCTTGCACTGTCACTGCTCAACAGTCATGGTATTGAATGACTTCAAAGGGAAGATTAAGTGTACAAGCACCTCTCACAACACATTAACGTTTTCATTTCTAACAGGTGGTCACTATTCTGCTATCGAACTGTGCTGCAGACATTGAAGACCTGTGCCAGACATTCTTTATCAGATAGGATACACAGTTATCATCAGCTTGCACTTTCACTGCTCAACAATCATGGTAGTCAATGACTTCAAAGGGAATATTAACTGCACTGGTTAAGTGGAGAACTATGATCTAATTATTTATCTAATCAGTTTTGGACATGACTGTTAAGATGACACCAGCATCATCTACATCATCTATGTCTTGGCCATTCTGGCATCTCGCCATGTAGAACCAAAACACTGTAACAAATTAGGAAGATTGTTATGGAATGAAAATGATAACTTTTCACTATCACTATGTAGCAGGGTAGTAGAAGTTTACTTACCGGCAGTTATGAAGGGTGAGATCCAAAGCATTTCAACTGAAATGCGGTCTATGTGTCGTGGGTCTTAGCTTATGAGGAAAAACTTGAGGCTGCGGGACACATTCTAAATTACCAACAGATTTACTGAACAAGAAGTAGAACAGATATTACATTACCTTAAAATCATCATAAATGCTGCTCCTTTTCCTACTCGCAGTTAAAGTGGAACTTTGGGAAGGAACCTGAATCGCAAGCAGTAAGACATTAAAGACATTGTCATCTTATGGGTAAGAGGCAGAACATCATTACCCCCTTGACCTAGGTGGGGAGCGCCGACGTTCAAGGGCAGCTGACCTGGAGCCACTGCGAGAGCGGCGCCGTCTTGACGGAGACCTTGTCCGGCGGCCTCCGGGAGCTCTCGAAGGCAGCCTAAGTGGGGAGCGTCGACGTTCAAGGGCAGCTTACCTGGAATCCACTGCGAGAGTGGCGCCGTCTTGACGGAGACCTTGTCCGGCGGCCCCGGGAGCTCCTGAAGGCAGCCTAGAGCAGGAGCGCACGCGTTCAAGGGCAGCTGACCTGGAGCCACTGCGGGAGCGGCGGCGTCTTGGCGGTGGTGGGCTCCTTATGGAACTTCGGTTGACCCGACCCACACTTCGTCTCGTCATATTGCCCTGCCAAGATCATAATAAGTTTTGTTTAAGTGAGAAATTACGCTCGCTTGAGCGTTATCACGCTACTCTCTGCGCAGCTTAGCCATGGACGAAGAATACTAGTAAGCACGAGGGGTCCCCTACTTCCAAAATAGGTGTACAACGAGTTGGCGAGTTGCCGCGAGTTGGGACCAATTTTCAGAGAGTTTTGCGCGATTTTTCGCGATTGACACGCGAGTTTTCTCGAGTTATCGTGAGTTTTCGTGACTTGTCGCGAGTTGAACGCGAGTTAGGCGCGAGTTGGGCGCGGCCAAGTGTACAACGAGTTGACGAATGGGGGACCCCTCGAGTAAGCACCCCCTCTCCTACTCGCGCCTCCCTCCCTCACCCCTCCAAGCGAGTTAAGGCCTGAACGTGAGTTTTTAGTACAAGACAGTTCAGACATCATGTTAATGCTTACCGATCTTAGACCACAGCACCACAGCACAACACTTAGATCACGGCACCGAAATCACTTTTCTTCGTCCTTTCGACCAGAACTAGTACACTGCGTGTCAGCACGGCGCGGCGCAGCAACTGCAACTGGGGTTGTGGATGTTGTGTTGTGGCGGCGGCGGATCGGCCGTGGCCGTGCGCGTATACCGGCGGCACTGGCGGCGGCGGCCCCCCAACCCTTCTCCTCTACCCTTGCGACGGTGCCGCCTCGCCCCCTGTTCTCCGAATAGCAGGAGGCGAGTGAGGACTTGAGCTCGCCGAGGACAGCAAAAGCGACGTGTGCCTGCAAGTTGTTTGTGTGTCGTCTAAAATTATTTTGCTTAATTGTGGTCGTAATGACCCCTGTCCAAAACGTTCGATACAGTCCTCGCAGGAGT